>NC_085137.1:416473579-416523579 GCF_035046485.1 Aedes albopictus
ACAGCCGGGGAACGATTTTCACAAAAAATCCGGTCAATTTGTGTGCTTTGCGGACGACATGGACATTATTGCCAGAACATTTGGAACGGTGGAAGCGCTGTACACCCGCCTGAAACGCGAAGCAACAATGGTCGGACTGGTGGCGAATGCCTCAAAAACAAAGTACATGCTGGTAGGCGGAACCGAACACGACCGGATCCTTACTGACGGCTGACAACAACGTGAGCCGTGGAATTCGGAGGCGCATTATCAGCGGAAGTCGGGCCTACTACGGGCTCCAAAAGAAACTGCGGTCGAAAAAGAATCACCCACGCACCAAATGCACCATGTACAAAACGCTAATAAGACCGGTGGTCCTCTACGGACACGAGACATGGACCATACAATAACCCTGCAAAGCTGGTGTTTGCAACTGATCCGGTTGGCACAAGAAGGCGTGGAGCGCAGAGAGCACGATGGGCGGACCAGGTGGAGCGTGACCTAGCGAGCATTGGGCACGACCGAGCATGGAGAGCGGCAGCCACAAACCGAGTATTGTGGCGTACTATTGTTGATTACCTATGTCTTGTCTTAAATGTGATGTTGAACAAATAAGTGTATGTATGCAGGGCAAAGACTTGATCAACAAACAAAATCGACCCCCCTCTCCTCTTCATACATGTGTTCCTACATCAATCACATTCCGTATTACACATTTCGAAATCTCTTCTACTCTTCTACGCACTTTATGGATGGCCCCAAATTGCTGAATGCTACAGTATGTTGAATACATGGTGCGATCTTTTGGAGGTAATCAAACCATCTAGGTACTAAAGCTGCAGCAAGAAACGCGAGCTGAGAACAGCATTCATGGAAATGGGCGAGATACAGATGCAATATGCAGATTGAAGTTGAGGATCAAATGATCGATTCTTCAACGTAAGCCCTTATGATGACAAAGACGCATTCTACGCACAGCTCGAGCACAAGTACGACCACTGCCTAAACCACGACGTCCGCATAGGAGACCTAAATGCTCAGGTAGGCCAGGAAGAGGAAATCGAACCAACGATAGGGAAGTTCAGCGTCCAATGAAAACGGTTAGCACTTTATCTAGAAGCGTTTCCATAACCAGATCCGCGATCGTGGGCGGTAGTGGATTGTCCCTTGAACACCTGCTGGTACCGTGCGGTCGCCATTCACCGCTCATTTAACGGTATTTTCGTAAAGTATATAACATTAAAAATCGACGTTTGCGAATATAGCACTTTAATTTACGTTAACAACTCAACAATTATGTTGTTATTATCAGAGTGTAAAAAATTCGAAGGTTGAAAGTGAAGATTGACATTCTCATTTTCTCATTCGTGTTTGTCCACATTCATTGTCAGCTGAATGCCTCTCTTTTTTCATTCAATTCTCTGTCACGAATATTTTTTCGCCCGTCGTAAAAATGTCCCTACTGTACACAAGTTTTGAGGTGATTGGAAATATAATCGGGAGTTTCGGTCTAGTTATATTCCTCAGTGAAAATTGTCAGTGACAGAAAAATGAACGAATAAGTGAGAAAATTCATTCATCAAAATGAATTTTATTTTGATCCCTAAGTTGAAAATTTTCAAAATTCACGTTGAATTTCACTCATTGAAAATGAAAAGTTTAAACTCTGGTTATTATAGAAAAAATATAAAACGATTGTAAAATATGTTTACAACCGACAACATAAAAATTCAAATGTGTTATTACGGATTTTGCCCCGTAATAGACTCACACGCGGAAAATTTTGTCCCACCAAAATATTATCCCACTGCTTTTCCCATAGATTGGGTTTTGTCACTGCTAACGAAAACAACATTGAACGCACGCTCTCGGTTGGTGCAATGAATACATGGTTCGTTCAGCTGCTAACTGCCATGCAAACTGACGTGTGAGTATTTATTTTTTCTCTTCGAAGATTTGCTCGAAAATCTATCAACGAATAAAAAATGCAATATCTATTGGCTCCTATTAAATACCGCTCATGCATCCATTCACCGCTCACTGGATTATATTTCATGGAATCACAGAAACTATTAATTTATAAAAACAAAATAACTTTTATTTACCATAATATTGATGATTGATGACGTTCAGTTCATCCTGTTTTGTCAAAATGGAATCATTAACCCTTTCTTTCCCACAAGGTTTTTTGACATTTAAAAATAGATAAAATGGTTTCTAACCAAATCACCAGAACAAAAGATGTATAGTTTTACTCCAAAATATCGTTAGAAATGAAAAAATTGATTTTTGGGGTGGATCACCTGTGATCCATTGGGAAGATGGATGTGCACTGAAGGCACATAGGGTGACAGTGGGTATTATCGGCAGGTTTGTTCTCTTCGTCATGAAGGGTTTTTGTCAACCAAACTGCCTGAAACTTGGCCATATCATTCAGCATAGTTGGGAAGGATTTGAGGCCAACTCTGAGTTCAATAGGGTTCAAAAAACCCCCCAAGACGAAGAGAACAAAACGGCCGAGAATAGGTAATTTCCCCTATATAAATTTTGTTTTTTTTTATTGTATATTGTTTTTTTTTTTCAAACTATTTATTTATAAATCGTCTATTACCATATTAATTTCTGTAAAACCCAATGAAACTTGTTGAACTTCTTGCAGTTATCATAAGTAGTTATTCGGACATGGTTTGCTTCGAATCTATGGATTCTCTCCTCGTACCATATAAACCCTCATCTGCGACTTATTGTCGGCGCTAAATAGATTACATTATATGAAATAATGACATTTTTACATGGAACACTATTAATAATGGCAAATGTCTTGGATGTAAACAAACATGCTAACAAGGAACAGGTTTGATCAGGAAGGATAAAAATGTCGTTATGTTCCCAATGGATCACTGATGATCCACATGTTTGTTCACAAAATTAGTGTTTTATTGTCAACTTGTTTGTGAAACGGTATTTTATAGTGCTAATATACATACTGTAGGGCATGCTAGTATTTTTTTCCATTGAAAATAATGTTCATGTTTCGGAATATTGAATATAACAATATTTTTTGAATTAAAATAGAAAAAATACCGACTTTCGCTAAATCATTTAGCTCTAGAACAAAAACGAGCAGAAAAATTTTGACTATACTTGGCATAATAGTTCATTAAACATATACACACATCTGACGAAAAAATGGAAATGATCTAACTTATCCTGTATTTGTATGAACAGTGCAAACTAGTGGATCACCTGTGCTACCATGGGAAAGAGAAGGTTAACGGGTTTTACCTGTTGGATATTTCTTCCGCTGTTTGTCCTGAAAAGTTCCCATGTTGTCCTGCAGCGCAGTGTGAGAAATGTTTTTCGAGAACGTGATTTCAAGTACACCCATATAAAAACTTGGTGAAATGAAAGTTTTTTAATGTGACAGCATGTTACATTCACTTTTGTTACGATACTTTACTAACATTTGATCATTTTTGTATGATTGACCCAAAATGAGCGGTGAATGGCGACCTCACGGTAGTACTTTTCTCTAGACCAGAAGTAGCTACAGTCGATCGACGCAGAGCTCGGTCACTTCCAAGAACAGGTCCAGGTTGATGTCGGTGTATAGTTTGATGCTGCCCCAGATGACCTTCTAGATGATTTCCCCTACGAATTGGGTTCTTTAGGTGTATTCAGATTATTTCATATTCGGAATCTCCGCCCCAAAAATAGTCGAAATCCAAAATTTCATAATTTTTGGATTCCGGAAATATTTTTAAAATGAAAATTTTTTGTTCGGGTCGAACTCATTTTATCGATTGAACTGTCATTCAAGCCACGGAAATTAAAACTGTTTTGTTAATTTAATCGTCAAAACAAAGGTATTTGAACGCAATAAAATCGCGTTATACTCAGAAAAATGAGCTCTTTCGATTAGGCTATAGAAAATAGTAATATGGTATTCACTAAACCAGTGCTTCCCAAACTGGTGCGCCGTGAACATTTCTCAGGTGCGCCGCAAGCTTTCGGACCAGAACACAAAGAATAAACTCTTATTATTGAAGGCGGAACATCAACACTGTTATTTATTTTTTTAAACTTTAAATTTTGAAAGAAGGAAAATCCCCATAGAACAATCTCCTTTTAAAATCTTTCTCATGAAGACACAAATTCTGTTTATCTTACATTTGTTTTGTAAAACTAGTGTCGCATCACAGCAATTTTTTGTATTGCATAACAAAGTTTTGCCTTTTTAAGGAAAAAAAATCACTCAAAGAGATATTCCCTCATATTTTTCATTAAAAAGTAAATATTCCAAAGTCCTCGAATGTTTCCTAAATTTCTGATATCCTCACGAAACTTTTTGATTATTTAAAACATTTTATATTTATGCAGATTTTTATTAAGACTTCAAAATTGTTAGTTGAACTTTTTCAGAATATGTTAAGTTTTTGAATTTATCAATAGCATTCAATTAAAAGTAAATATTTCAAGGGACGTTTTTCAAGTTCTATCCATAAAAATTACTGTCAATCCCCCGGCTTGATGCTGTCTCAAAAGTTTCGGAACGGCATCACTATCGAAATTTTTTGTTTGTCTTTATTATTGAGATTTTCGGCCCTAGGCTGCTTCATCTCTTTAACGTAAACAAAATCTACTACAATTTATAAGTTGATTTAAAATATGATTCAGTAAACCCTTTTTTTGAGTTATGTCTCTCTTATACGACCTGTCACCGTCACTGTTAGCTGTCATGACAGGTTTGAAACAATCCATTTTTACATCTTAATTTTAAATTTAATTAATTAAAAAACAAATTAAAAGTCAAAAAATTTCAAATGTTCGTAAAGTTTTGTGAATCTTTAAACAATTCTTTTATAAAAAGCATTGAAGGAACCTGTTTTTGAATTATAAGAAAACATGACATTTTTTACGATTTGTATTTGAAATTTTAAAAACCATTAAAATTATTAGTAAAAAGTTGTTGGTGCGCCGCGACATTTTTGAAAATTTTGAAAAGGCGCCGCGGTAGCAAAAAGTTTGGGAACCTCTGCACTAAACAACCCAATTGCGACAGTGTGTTAGACGGTGACGTCATACACGGTGCCACCGGTTTCCATGACAGACCCCCATTATATACATTTCAAGCGTCGTATATCTGTAGTGCTGTCGCTATGTTACAGTAGGTCTTCAATTTCATTTTTTGTGGTACGATCGATGAGCGCCAGATCCGCAAATTGTCGACCCTGATACGTCACCCTCGGATCCCGGATACATGAAGTGACTCGCCGTGTAAATCAAATGGAGAGTCACCTCATTCGAGTCGGGATTTCTCACCTCGATATATGACTCCGACTTTTCTCACGTCACTCCATTCGCAGAATGAGCACATATGGATGAGAGAAAAAGCCATTTTAAGCATTTAGAAAGGTGAAAGGCGCTCCTTTCGTAGAGAAGACATAACAGCTGCTTGGAGACACACACGAAGCGTAGCAAACGAGAGCGTGTGGCTCTAGGTAAGCTCCCGAATCGTTCAACTAGATACTGAATAGCCTCTGTTAGATTATCTGATTTTACTGATAAATCATAATTTAATGCGGAGATTTCGTCGACACAGGCGGACAGCAGAGAAAATTTGACCTTTCCCAACCCCAAGTGTCAATCTTGTCTAAGAGTCAAAAATTACCCCCAAATCTGTTTGCTTTGGTACGGACGGTAAGGTGGTAACCCTCATAACAGCTATCTCTACCACCTATGAACAGTGTTGAGAATACTCACTAGGGAAAAGTTAAACTCACTTGCTTCTATCTCAGTCCAGAAGCATGCTATCAAAAAATGATGTTTGAATGGCTTTTAGATTGTAATTAAATCTAAAAGTTTGCCGAATAAAGTAAAGGTCGCAGACGCATACCAAAACCGTGAAAGAGCTGTGAGCACACGGTGAGTATAAATTACACGAATTTTACTCACCTCGTACTCACAGCTCTCTCGCAACTTTGGTATGCGTCTGCGACCTTTACTTTATTTGGCAAACTTTTAGATTGAATTACATTGTGAATTTGTGCTAATCGTTTAATACTAATGCTAATACTAATGACACTCTACATAAGTAAAAATCATGTTACTCTTACCTTATCGCTCCGGACGGATGCACCGTTTTCCGATAGTCCTGGGAGGAAATTTTCTTAATCCCGCTAACTTCGCCGCCGCAAATCTGCTTGAACTCTTCCGCCGACAGTATTTTGATAACCTTATTAGTCTTAATTGTCCCTCCACCGCCCGTGTGCCCTAACGCTTGCCTTTGCTGAAGGTGATGCTGCTGCTGTTGCTGCTGAGATACCATGTATGGCGAAGTCTTTTTGATGATTTTGATGGTTTTCTTCGTCGTCGGGGGCATTGTTGACGTCACCGCCGAGGAAACCGTCCCCGTTGACGCGTTACTGGATTGCACTCTTGTCTCGTTGAGAGCGAACTTGCCGGCCTCCGAGAGGACAATCTTTCGCCCGCTCTGGATGGCCGACGTGATCAGACTGCTGCCGGAGTCATCCGAAGGAATCATCGCTATTCCGTGCTCCTTCAGCATCTGCAGTGTGTTGGAGTCTAGGTTTTTAGGATCCTGTTCGGTGTTCTGTTCCAGATTGATGATGGCATCGCTGAGACTGTCCTCCTTTTCGATGTATTTGTCGGTGTCGTTGGTGTTGGAGTCCAGATGATCCAACCCGCCCCGCGGAGTGGAAGACATGTTTGAGATGCTGCCATCGTTGCTAAGATCCATTGTGATGTTATCCTCCCCGTCCTCTATTGCAGCTGCACTGTTGCGCTCCTTGTGCTGCTGGAGCTCGAACATTAAGTTATCGGTTGCTTCCTGGACCTGTGATGAAATAGAACATCATAGTTAATGTTTTGGCTTTCTACTTAAGTCAAGAAACACTAGATAGATTTATTGGGATTTTTCCCATATAAGCTAGCGGAACTTCATCAGAAGTACATGCATGTATCAGCCATACTACTTACTTGTTCCCTACTGGCAGCCCGCATCTGATTGGCCAGCATCAGTATCCGCACCAAATCCACCTGACCCGCTTCGGACGCAATACTTATGGGACTCTTTCCAAACTTGGACACGGCATTGGGATCGGCTCCATGCTGCAGCAACATTTCAACAATCTTGTCATGCCGTTTCTCAACCGCCCAATGAAGAGCAGTCATTTTAAGCTGCGAACAAAATCAATAAGCTTATACGTTCCTCTATATTTACGCATTTCGATAGGAAACTACACGCACCATATCCTTCGCGTCGACTTCGCATTTACTGTTGAGAAGCAACTCAACAATTTCCACGTTCCCCTGGTAGACGGCAAAATGCAGCGGAGTTCGGTCGACCTTCGTTTTACTGTCCTTGCTGATACCGGCCCGCAGGAGGACCTTGCAGGTTTCCACGTGGTTGTAGCGGGCTGCTAAATGCAATGGTGAAGTTCCCAACTATAAAGAAAAGAGTTCGATATTACACTAACAACAACCCAAATATCCAGTTGCTCGGATAATTTACCCAATCGGCCGTGAACGGGGCACCGCGGCTCATCAGTTCGTGAACTTTTTCTGTGTTGCCTGTTTTTGCTGCCTGGAGAAGTGACTTTCCGAGGTCGGTGATGACGGTTTGCGGCTTCTGGATGCCCATGGTGCCGTTCATCTGGAATGTTACGAGTAATTCAATACATTTGGAATTTTTAATCGGGAAAATATTCGAATGGGATGGGTCTGATCATCGCAAGTTCCCAAATCGGACACAGAAAGCCGCCGTACAGCTGTACGACAAAGGAATCTTTAGACACATGGCACGCACATGTTTTCTACAGAATCACATTACCTTTCTGTACTAGCCAAACGTAATCTGGCTTAGCGAAACTATTTTAATTATTAGACTTCCGTTTCCTGAAATGAAATACGATTTCTTAACATCACTACCTCGATCAGCGCGGTTTTTGGCAGAGCCACACTTCCTAAACGTTCTCGAGTCTCCAGGCCAACTGAACGAGTGACTCCAATGTCCTCAGATAAGAAACCTCGAAAGTTGGGTTTAACCGGAAATGCTTCGGCCGAACGAATAAGATGAAATCATCTATTAACACGCTAAGTACCGACAGGCAAAAAATGTGGAACTAGTTTTTTGCACATCCATATCTTAGTAGTTAATGAACCAAATTTTAATCTTTTTGCGTTATCGGAATTCTACACTATCCTAGAAAGAATCTTTCTAGATGTAGTGAAAGCTTATTGGAATTTCATGCAGCTCCCGGTAAGAATCAGACGAACACATTAGTTCCACATTTTTAACTTCTTCTGGTTCCGTTTTGTTCCCAGAGTGCCATGTCTTTGTAGCGAGTTCTCTCGGAACCTCGACAAGTAGCAGCATTCCGTCTTCGGCAAAGTTATTCAGAGCAACAACTACTTCCGGATGTTGAATTTCATAGTTCCGAGTTTCCCCACCACGTGGCGCTAGTGTATATAGTGACTTCCGGTACGACTTTGGTGGGGTAGAGCACGAGATTGGAGCCAGGCAGGAAGGTGCAATCATTGGCAAAGTTGTTCAGCACTACGAGGCGCTAGTGTACATAGATGTGGGGAATACAATGATCGCAAAATAAATAATATCGAATATAATGAATTACAGTAACAACACAAATACAAACGGTTGCTTTATTTGTCTAGTTAAAGTATTGTGCATTCCACCCTAACAGAATAATTTCAGTCATTAGCGTGATCCATCTCTACTTCCATAGTTGCTCATCTTCAGCCTCAGGGACTTCTTTCAACCGAAGGAGACGAACGTCAAAGAACGAAACAGCCGAACAAAACACGAATAGCACGTACGAGGGTGCTGAGCAGGCTTCCCAAAAGTACCGCATCATGATAGCATTTTGATGGCTGTCACACTCTTATTCCCATGACAGCCTTGTGAATGCACGGTTCATGACAGCCCACAGAATAAAACTCATGCGACGTACCAAAGTATCTAAATATTTAGATACTTTGGCGACGTACAACATCACTGTCGGGAACTGCTCACATCGTCTGCTTTCGCTGTGCGTTCGTTCGCCGATGACAACCTCGGCTCTCGCCCAAACCGTCTCTCGTTGGCTGTACACGAAGTGACGAAAATCGCTGCGCTCGGGCCGAGCATTTTCCTTCTGTTGAACTTGTCGAGTATCGTGGTATATCCCACGCTCAAAATTTTCGACGCATTTAATGTATTATGTATTTTTTCAAATAGAGAATATGTACTTGTAAGTCTTGTTCTAGTAGAGTATTTTGCATAGCATTATTTTTTATTGGCATGTGAAATGCACTGCCATGTTTTCAATATAAAAGAGAGTTTAATCTCACATCAGTGGTATATTTTAGCCAGATTACAATTTTGAAAAACGCTGGCATAAACTTCTTTCCACCCCTGGGGCATCTTGTGAAAGGCATATCATGTTTGTAAAAAAATATTTATTGAGCACATGTTTTGTGAATAACATTTAGCGTTAAGCCATGTACTCCCGTGACAGCCTATGACACCCTTTATGCGAAAGCCGGCTTGGTTAGCCGAAGATTGTCATCGCCATGCGGACTACATTACTCACGACGTTTCCCACTCGGCTCGATACGACTCGAGTATGCAACTGTCAGGCAAGCAGCCGAAGCAGCGGCTGTTTCAATACATCTTTCGCTCATGCGTGGGCGTGCTGTTGGCGATACATTTCTCACTGATGGTGTTGCACACGGTAACGAGAGATGGTCTGCACACATAAGAGAGTGTCGATTCAGCCTTGCGCGGGCTGTTGCGAGAAGGCTGTACATTTGGAAAGCCTGGTGCTGAGAGAATTTCTTCGTACTAGTCAAGTTTGGTATTCCGTGACAAGAGTGTGCGTGCAGAGCAAGACACTACAACGGTGTGTACGGATTGGAATACTGATGTGCGTGCTCGCTCTGGCTATGATCTAAAATGTGTACGTGCAAGTGAGAGAAACTCTCGAACTTGCTTGATGGGTCGGGTGCTTGGCAGAGATCTGCTGAGGTACGTTTGGACATTCAGTTGACGACGCTTACCACGGACGGCTGAGGATTTCTACGTGTCCGACAGAATTCCTGAGATGGAACTCCTGCAAGATTTGAGACCAGCCATATTCGGCTAGTCACCACAATAGGGACTTCCGGTGTGACTTTGGTGAGATATATGTATGACAAGATTGAAGCCAGATAGAAAGGTACGAGCCTAGCTTCCAACGCCGCGTTGCCAGACGAGGGCGAGCTCGATGATTCCCCTCTAGAGGACTGCTGCAGTACAGTGATAGCAGCCATCAACGACGCAACCGAGAGCATCATCGGGTACGTGGAACGGAATCGACGGAACGAATAGTTCGACGAAGGGTGCAGAACGATTTTGGAGGAGAAGAACGCAGCGCGGGCGGTAATGCTGCAGCAAGGGACCCGACAGAACGTCGAACGTTACAACCAGAACAATAGCAGACCCGATACTTTCGGGAGAAAAAGCGCCGCCTGGAAGAAGCAGAGTGCGAAGAAATGGAACTGATGTGCCGTTCCCAAGAAACACGGAAGTTCTACCAGAAGATCAACGCATCCCGCAACGGCTTCGTGCCACGAACCGAAATGTGCAGGGATAAGGACGGAGGCCTCTTGACGGACGGACGTGAGGCGATCGAAAGGGTGAAGCCATGGGTGAAGCACTTCGATCAGCACCTGAATGGCGTGGAGAACGTAGGCACGGGAAACCACGGCAACGAAGGAAACGACGATACCAGTGCAGCGGAGGATGCAAATAAATCAAATCCCACGCTGAGGGAAGTTAAGGATGCCAATCATCAGCTCAAAACCAACAAAGCAGCCGGTAAGGATGGTATCGCCCAGTGGCGTCTCGTAACCTCACTTTTTACCTGTTCAACAACCCTGAAACTTGAAATTTCAGAGAGTTCAGGTTCTGAATCAAATTGAAAATGGATGGAAACGGTTATTCTCGTCATTCTCTATTATTTACATGCTAATTTGTTGAGAAAATACAAGAATTTAGATTTGTTGAACAGGTAGATTTGAGGTTAGGGAATCGCCACTGAAGACAGCATCCAAAAAAGGTTGGTCGGTTTCGCCTTTTTGTCTTTTTTATCCGTTCTTCTTTCCATTCGCTTGTCGAGTGTCTAAAAATAGATTTCCGAGCTGCCGCGGGAGCTGCCGTCACCAACACAATCACATTCCGGCTTTGTTAGAGACAAAAGTGCGGTAGTTTAAAACAATCCATTTTTTTATGTTGAAACTACTAAATCTCAGTTTAGTCTAACAAACCGTCAAAAATTTCGACAAATGATAATATTTGTAATATCAAACAATGGAGTCTAAACTAGAAATCAGTTTGTCGCTATAACAAACTGAAAATTTGGTTGATTTGAACTAGAATTTAATTGTGTTATCAATTTATTTTTCTGCGTGTATCTCGTCATCCTGTGTTCGGAATTGTTATCCACTAGAGTAGCAAGGCAAAAAATATGTAGGTAGTGGAACGAGATGTTTGACGCGACTCTTCTGAAACTGGGATTCCACAGGTCTAACCGCGACTACTGTATTTACGATGTGCGTGTTCAATACTGAAGGCGATGAAGTTTATCCGGTGCTCTACTTGGACGACCTCCTGATAACTCAGGCCCCTGGCATGAATGAAATATATCGTAGCCAACATCTAACTGCCTTATACTCATATTCGTGTAAATTGAAACGAGCGTGTAATCAACAAACGCAGCTTTTGTTTGATGTTGTGAGCCACACACGAAATCACATTCACAATGCGTGTTTGTTGGGTTCACGGGGAAATGAAATAACCCAAACTGGAGATAAAAATAACTTAAAATCAAGTACGTCACCAAGACTGCTGTATTGGGTACATTTTTGTTCTTATTGTTGGATAACTTCAACTTAATATTGGGGTATATGCCGAACACTCAGGAATGAGTAAATTTAGAGTTGTTGAATTTCTTTGTTTTCGTTTCTTTCTATGAAAGTATCCAAAAGTAAGTTCTTCTACCACACTTGATTTTGGATGAAAATTTCATTCTGCGCCATGTTTAATTGATGTTGCCATTCGCTGGTTATTTTGGCTAATTTTGGTAAGTTCTCAAATATTTATGATATTTTACAAACTGTAGTTAATTTTTTCATTACAGCAAGGATTTATTTTTGCTCCGAAGCGAAAAACGTACTCCATTTCCCAGGTTGCCGAGAAGTTTTGAATTTGAAGATGATAACCTATAATTCATTTATTTGAAATCGTAAGTAAAATCTAAATAACATAATTTATTTAACGCAAAATTGATAAATTTATCCTCGTAGGATGCTCCAAGGGATGCTCCCGAAGATTGAGGACGATTTCCATACTGAAAACTGTCGTTCCAGTAACAGCGCTCAGGATCCGGATGATGTATCCCGCAAGCGGGCAAAATTTATTAGAAATAGTGTTGTGATGTGTTCCATGTACATTGTAATTATCGGATGTGTATAAATAGTAATAATAAACATCGTTTTAAACCTATGAGTGCCTTTATAATTAATGAGAATCCAATATAAAATTTTCGTATAAAAATCTATAGTAAAAAACCTAATTTTGAGTACTTTTAGCGCAATATTCGCTATTCCCATAAGACGTACTATTTACCTAAAACAAAGTCTTTGTGAAACAACTCAAATTTGAGTACTTCGCAAATAACTCAAATTTGACTGGTTTTACTTTGCTGTCAAGCTGAGTGAAAAATACTTAATTTTGAGTTATTTCGTTTCCCCGTGTTGGTTTATTCTACTAATCGCATGCTCCTCTTACCGTACATTAATATTAAAGCGAGTTTGAAGTGTTTTGTGATCATAACAGGTGGAAAAAATGATTCCAAAAGCTGATCAACAAACCAAAATAAACGTTAAACAAAAAATTGTTGATGTTTTCCCATTTGACAGTGGGCGCTATTTATTAGCGCCCAGGACATCCTGTCTACCATGATTCCAATGCATTGATATAGGCCGTGTCAGGGGCCTTGATAACTGGACGGAACAATCGAACAATTAAGAAGCTAAAATGCCGACTTTCCGATAACAAGATGCGGCAAAGCGATTTTTTTGGGGATGCGACTCCCTTACAATTCGCAGCGTGGAGACCTGAAATTAACTCGCGAAACCGCTGTTACTATAAACTAAAACTAAACTCCAGAAGTTTAGCATGACCCACTGAGAATCCGATGGAGATAGGAATTCAACTGTGTCGGGAAGAATGTCGTACTTTCCAGCCGTATCGGTAGTTACTGAGTAGTCTAATAATGTATCAGAATGTTCTGCTTTTGTCCGGATTTGTGCTACCCGGTCAGCTTAGCCTGGTACACGGTTCATGACACGGTTTATATGGGAAAATACAAAAAAAGAAAAAAAACCCAAGCTCCTCTATACTTTTTGAGTTTCACTTCGGACCCATATCAACTGTGCAAAATTTCAGATCGATCGGAAAAACTATATTTTAGCGCCCGCCCTTCTTAGTTTTTCATACGATTTACTATGGGGAAATTTTACTCCTGCAAAGAAAAATCGCTAGGAGTCACCCCTTGATCCTTAAAAATAAGTCGATGAATGATTTCTGTAGAAAATTTCACTAGGAATCAGACCTCCGAGCAAACCGATGCGACGTTCGTGGAAAAAAGTTATTAGGGCTCACCCGATCGATAAAATAACGCGATTTTATTATTTATTGTTATTCCTTACATGTTAAACAGCGTTTGCATGCCATTCGGTTTTCAGTCAATGACTTTTTCCACATACCTTAGATCGCTTTGCGGTCTTCGGAGGGTTGGTTCCTCGTAAAATTTCCAACAGAAATCATTCATCGTTTTTTTAGGGGTTAAGGGGCAACTTGTGGCGATTTTTCTTTGAAAAAGTGATTTTCCCCATACTAAATTGTATGAAAACTTAAAATGGCTGGCGCTAAAATATAGTTTCTCTGATCGATCTGAAATTTTGCACAGTTGATATGGGGCCAAAATGAAACTCAAAAAGTGTACAGGAGTAAAATGTCTTTATGTGTCCCACGCTACTTGGCATATTCCAGCAATTCCCAACCATTGGCAGGCACTGAAGCAGGTTACCCAACAAACATTTTCGCTAGTAAAACAAACCACTCTTAAGCAAACTTTAGCTTAAGAAACTATTATTCAGCCTGCTGTGTTACTTGGAAAGGAATGCCAAACGGACCGCTACCATGGGACTACTACATCGAAATGCAGACAGCAGACCACTCGTGGGATTCGTAGACGCTGAATGGGCATTCGACGCGAAAGATCGCAAGGCGGTAACCGTTTACGGCTCAAAAATGTCCGGGCTAGTCGGAAGCAACCAACAGTCTCCATGTCTCTAAGCGAGGCCGAATATGTTGCGCTACATAGCAAATCGCGTTCGGTAATTTTTACCGAAATCTCAACCGCTGAGCGTTCGGTAATGGATTTTTAACGAAATTCTGTAAAAAATAAAAAAAATCGGTAAAATGTTATCGTTTATCTGTCAAACTCTAACGAACTTCGGTAAAAGTTGCTACACGGAGAAACAAAAGTACCCAAAAGTGAGTTCATTCCACCCAACTTGGAGGTTGCGTGCGGGAAGCCAATTTTGAGTTGATGGAGTCGATGTTGAGGTAGGTAGTTTGCATTTAGGCGTATACGGCCAAAGTACCTAGAATCAAAGTTCTTTTTACTCAACCGTCGGTTAAAATTACTCAACTTTCGGTACTATGTTACTTACTCAATTTTGGCTTCCCGCATTGAACTCTCAAAGTTGGGTTGTTTTGCTATTCACTCTCTGACAACAATAAAGGGAGCGAATGAAAGGGGATGCAAAAAAGAACTCAAAAGTGAGTTTTAAAATACTCAATTTTGGGTTTTCTTGTTTTTCAGTGTACCTTTACCGAATTTTTCCTGTAAAACAAACTTAACGGTTGAGATTTCGGTAAAACATTACCGAAGTCAGTGATTTTTTCTAACTGTGAAAAGAAGGAGAAAACTCAATTGTTTTTGCCGAATCTGATTCTTCGAAGACAGCAGTACAGGATGCGCATGGAAAAGCAGACATTATCTTAATTATTTATGTCGCAAAATGCTTCAACTGATGAGGCAACTTTTTAGTAGTTTCGCTAACGGACACAGAATTCAGGCAATTTCTAGTACTTGCAATAGGTACCATTTTATTTTTTTACAAAATAATGGTCGTTACTTTGAAACAGTTTTTCTTCACAAACTTTTTCATTACATACTATTGAAACAATATTCAAAACATTGATTGATTGATTTGTCTTTATTAGAGAGACTTTCAGCCCTTGGCTGGTTCGTCTCTAATATTCAAAACATGTATTTGAAGCTAATATTGAACTAGAGTCCATGATTTTGCAGTTTGTTCGAGAAAGTGCACCGAATTAGGGGCTGCGCAGAATTAGGGCCGGTCACGATAATTTAAGCAATTTCGAATGTGCTAGACAGTATTTTTTGCTTGAAGGCCCAAAAGATCGTGCATTTGAAATGCTACACAACAGCTGTCACATTTTCAGTAGTAGTTCCGATGCTAATTTAGGACAGTTTAGCTTTAGCAGTTGAACTTCAACAGTACCAGCTGGCTAGCAATCGCCAATTCATCACACAGGTTGAGGGTGCTTGAGTTACTTTAGGCTATTTCAAGAATCGCTCATTTATTTACGGATCATTCGCAAGGAAGAAGAGTGCGGCTATTACTGCGGTAAAATAGAAAAAATCCAACGGGGTTGCGGTGGTTTCGACCGCCGCTGTCGTTCCGCAAACGTCAAAAGTGCTCGGTTCACGCTAAAAAGCTCTCACTCACTTGGTTGCCATAAAATTCAAAAATAATGAAAATTGTTTCATTTATGGTTTATGTAATCGCAATTGCTGCCACAACATGTAACTTATTTCTAAACTATATTAGGTGTAGTTTTAGCACTTTAGTATGCAGCTGTACGCCATTAAACATAATTTAGATTCTCAACTATTTATTTTTGTTTCAAGGTTGTGTGCATACTTTTTGAAGTGTGCAGCAGTTTGACGTTTGCGGAACAGGTCTTCTTTGTCTTCTTCACTCCGCCAGGTTGGAAGATTTCTCTGGATAAGCAATACTAATGGAAGTTCCACAGGGATTCATTTTGGGTCCAACCCCCTGGAATGACAAGTACGACGAGATTCTAAAGCTGAGCCTTCCCAGAGGAGTGATAATTTTTGGCTTTGCGGACGATGTGGTGCATCTAATGATCGATGAGTCATATGAAAAAGTTCAAGTATTGGGCACGGATGCGATATGCGCTGTGGAAGAATGGATGCTATCGCTAGCTCACCACAGGTTGCTAGCGAGCGTATTTCTTTATGTCGTTGATCATCCGATACCCAGGGGACCGTTCATAAACCACGTAGACTTTTTGAGGGGAGAGGGGGGTCTGGGCAAAGTCTACGCTTCAAACAAATTTTTAAATTAAATAATAGATTTTTTTGTATGGAAGAAAGTCTACGAGGGGGAGGGGGATCTGATATGGGCAAAAGTTGGTCTACGTGGTTTATGAACAGTCCCAAGTGTGGTTGTTGGTATTGAAAACTAGAAGAATTCGCGGTCAGCTAAATCGTTAATTGGCAATGCGCGTGTCAAGTTCATTCGTCAGAACCATTCGTCAGACGAATGATCTCCGGAAAGATCTCTATCTGTCTTTTACTAAAAGAAAATAACCAGTGCTAAAGGGTTCGAGTTTAGACACAAGAGGAGTTCGGAAGAGAGTGCGAGCCAGCACACTACTCAAGAGGCAGAAGCAGAGGGAGAACACTGTGAATGGCAGGTCTCTAATTCTCAATATGTGGATTTGGATTACCAGAACACACGGGAAAGTTACCTTCCACATGACGCAATTCCTGACTGGTCTAGGATGCTTTAAGCAGTACCTACTGCTAGATCCGAAATGGGAAAAGAAGATGTCTGCCGTTTACGAGTGGGATTGCGCACCGGTTGGCTTGGGCCCAAAGCGTATCAACTGGAACCGAAGGGCTCAAACTGGCCCAAGTTGGTCGCTGAATGGCGAAAGGTGTAGTAGATAAACTACTAACAGGAGCTAAAGAGCTTAGCAAGATGCATGTTGATCGCTGATTGGCGAAAGTAACAAACTAACAACGGGAGTAGAAGCGCTCAGTATGATAGAAGCCAAGGGGCTCGGATAAATATAACATAATCATGGTCATAACACCTACCCTCCTAATTAATACAGCATGGTAATTGATGAAAAACAAAAATTGGTAGTATATGAAAAACAAATTTCGAAAAATGACAAGTCTTACCTCCAAAATCAGTTGTTTTGGACTCCCAGAAGCTACGCTCAAAATTTGAGCAAAACGCTTGAAGTTTGTATGGGAAAACTTGGCCAAATGTACAGGGTCCGGCAATTGAACTGCTACATTACTTCAATTGTCATTATGACGTTGCCCACAGAACTGAATTGGACAACCCCTCGTCACTTTGTTAACATTGTGTCTTGTCTATCAGTGGATATACTTGTCACTTTTGTTATCAAGTGTTATCTGGAAAAAATGGACATTGAAGAGAAACGAAGTGCTGTGATTGCCTTGTTTCGAGCTGGAAAGCGTCAGAAGGACATCGTTCGTGAGCTGTCCGATTTACGTGTTTGCAGAAGTTTTGTGTACCGCACAGTTAAGCGATACCTCGAGACCGGAAGTACCAAAAAACGGTATGGTGGGCAGACATGTCCAAACACTGCACTGCACGAGGAGTCGATGCTCAAACACACCACCATGGGTGCCAAGCCACCACCTAGCTCTCCGTGTTTCAGAACGAACACGCACCGTGTCTGGCTTAGCACCGGTGTCGGTGGCGATGCTCAGGCACTGGGCACGGTGTTTGACGCTTCGGGTAACACGGAGCCCGAGTGTATTCGATTATGCAAAACACTCGTGCGAGTTCAAGCGCTCGGTGCCGTTCATTCATTAGCACCAGTTGCAAATGCATGGTCGACGACGAGAGTGAAGTACTTGGCGGCTCCTTTTGTGTCTTTCTCGTCCCTTCTGACTCAGTGCCTCTGATGCAGCCAAGCTACCACGCACTGTGGCCGAGCTCACTGCTTTGGTGTTTCATACAATCGGAAACACTCGGCCTCCGTGCCCAACCAAAACTGAAACACGGAGCCGAAACTGAGGCTCGAGTTATAACACCGACACGAGTGTTTCGCCAGTCGCACTGCGTGTTCATCAGTAGAAGCTGAACGAAGGTGGTGATATGAACACACTCGGTGGTGTGTTTACGGGCAAACACGCCACCGGTGCGGCACGGTTTGGTGTTTTGCCCATGTCTAATGGTGGGGGACGTCGAGCTACTGTGGTGACACCTGCCATGGTGAAGATTGTCAAGAAGCGCCTTAAGAGAAATCCTCGACGCAGTGCAACAAAATTGGCGAAGGATCTCAACATATCGGATCGAAGTATCCGTCGGATCCTGAAAGATAAACTTCAAACCAAGCCCTACAAGATCCAGAAGATTCAAGACCTTTCAGTGAAGCAGAAACAGGAACGGGTAAAAAGAGCAAAATCACTGCTGAAGAGAAACTCTTCACCGTGCAGCAGTTTGTGAATAAGCAGAACGATAGAGTATGGTTGCCTGGAAGATCACGAGCCCGTGCTGACGTGCTGACGGCTACCAGGCAACAGAAACCAGCATCGGTGATGGTTTGGGCCGGAATCACCCGAGATGGCCGGACTCCGCTGGTTTTTGTCCCTGAAGGAGTTAAGATCAACCAAAATACGTATCGGGAACTAGTTCTACAGAACGTCGTCGAACCGTGGGCACGTCGCCATTTTGGTTCTAGGGATTGGGTTTTCCAACAAGACTCAGCACCGGCTCACAAAGCGAAGAAAACACAGCTCTGGATTATGGAACATTTTCCAGGGTTCATCTCTAGCTCGGAGTGGCCGGTGGACTTCGCTGTCTGGAGTATGCTGGAGGCCGAAGTCTGCTCTAAAAAACATGAAAGTGTGGAAGCCCTTAAGCGACATCTGGCGGCAGCGTGGGATAAAATACCTCAAGAGCACCTGCGGGCCTCGTACGATGCATTCCTTGATCGTCTGCGGCGAGTGGTTAAACTCAAGGGCGAACAAGTTGAATTCGACTAGTGAATTATTAAAAAGTTATTTGTTTTCCAGTAAAATTGAATGAATTTGAAATAAAATGTTTTTGTTTTGATCAGTTTATCTGTTTGTTTCAATGTGTCACTTCAATTGCCGGACCCTGTATGCAGAAATTTTAAGTTTTCGAATTTTGCCGCTAGGTGGCGCTGTAAGCATTCAATAAATAAACCCTTTGGTATTATTGCACGTGACTATATGCCAAACAACTTTGTCGAAGACCGCGAAGTGATCCGACGGCTGTGAGGCAAAGTATTGAGATTTCATTATTGATAGGGGTAGGCGGGGCAATATGGACACCCTAAGGTTTTTGCCAACTTTACCTGGCAAGATGTCAAAAAAGTTTAGTTTTTTGATACATGTATCCTTTTAAAGTCTATTTAGCATCTATTGCATAAGAATGCTCACGAAGAAAAATGATTTATCCACTTCAAAAAATGTTTTGAAAAATGTTAGTTTTTCATGACCGTTTTCAAGCATACGGGGCAGAATGGACACCCCCATGGGGCAATATGGACACCATGAGACTTTTACGAATTTCGTACATTATTTACACCTATATAAAGTCATTTCATTACAAAACAACTATTATGGATGAATAATACGCCGAAGTAGTTCATTTTTGTTCAGTTAATTTAAATTCAGGCTGTTTTGGATAAAGCTTCGTTTTTGTCGGCATGTACAGCTGTGCCTAGAACAACTATTTTCCACTTCTGTCGTTTTTTGACCAATTTGTTTCACCCTATGTCTACTATAGTGAACATGTAACCGAAAATATACTGAAATCGAAGAATTTGGTTGGTTTGTGATTTAGGTTATATTTTTCCCTTGCCGCTTCTTTCAAAAAGGTGAGTGTCCATTTTGCCCCGGCAGCAGAAGATATTTCCAAACTTGATTTTTGATATAATAAAGAAGAAAATATAAACATGTTAAGCATGTAGATACAGCAAAACAGAGCAAAACTACTTGCATGTGTTCTAGAAATATCAGGTTTTAATCGACCTGCAATAAATTAATCACTAAATCTTATTTTAGATGGTGTGAAAATTATAATTTCCATGCACGATGCACAAAAAACGGAGGACGCAACTTTTTCGTGTAAAATCAAGTATAATTTTAATTTCGAATGTTTGTTTCCTGAAACTACGTTTTAGACAAATGGACTATATTCTCCATTCATTAAAAGTTCAAAAAAGTTCGCATATTTCAAAATATTGAGGGTGTCCATTCTGCCCCGGGTGTCCATAATGCCCCGCCTACCCCTATTATTCCTTTGCATGTATTGGAAAAACAACAATAAAGTTTATCCTCACTTTACCTATGGTATAACTTTTTTCACAGACGTTGGATCACTTTGGGGTCTTCGACAAACTTGTTTGGCATATAGTCACCTACAATAATACCAAAGGGTTTATTTATTGAACGCTTACAGCGCCTCCTAGCGGCAAAATTCGGTAACTTAATATTTCTGCATACATTTGGCCAAGTTTTCCCATACAAACTTCAAGCGTTTTGAGCGCCCCCTTAGGCTTAATTGATTTTGCTCAAATTTTGAAGGTAGCTTCTGGGAGTCCAAAACAACTGATTTTGGAGGTAAGACTTGGTATTTTTCGAAATTTTTGTTTTTCATGTAAGTGTGGGCCACCTTAATGGTAGTTCTGGAAGGAAAATTCAGGTGGTAAGTAAACAAGGAGGGTGTTGTTGACTAAGGTAAAATGAAATATTAAAATCAGTAAAAGTTCCACCACAAGATTCTAACGAAAATATAACATGACCACCTACCTATAACAAATCATGATATTTGTATGAGATAACTCTTTGAGATACAACCATGTTCACCATCTTTGATATTCATAAATTATTTTAACTTCTTTATATCACATTTTCTTATACATGTTGTACAATAACTCAAACACAATATAAAGAAATAATTTTGTTTCTTCAACATTCATAGAATAATGGTAAAATATTGCATCACATTTTTATAGAAGCAAGTTATCTTGAAACACATTTTGTTATACAGGTATTCTTTGATATACCGTACCCTCGATATAGCGGATTCGATATAACGTACATTTTGCTTCGATATAACGTACAACATTGAAAATTTTTATTTTTCCCACGAATTACCCTTAGATAAACTACGAAATCACTCAAATCAATGTTTTGTTGCAGCATTAGCCTTGTTACCCAGAATTAGCGCAAATTGGGGAAAAATTTAGTGTACGTTATATCGAAGAACAAAAAACGAAATGATTTTTTCGTCAAAACTCAAGTTCTTCATTGTTGGTTTTGTGAATTTCACCGAAATCATTATTTGGGATTAATTTCACGTCGAATACATCAATACTAGCATAAAAAATATTAAATTTTTCTCTGCTTCGATATAACGTACACTTCGATATAACGTACAAAAAGAAAACTTTTTTGTACGTTATATCGAAGAGTACCTGTAATTTCGATTGTGCTTGCCATACTTGCAAATGCAAAATAGTCATGGGTAGAGAAACCATTCAGTTATGCGATTAAATGCAGTACAGCTAAATTAATATGTAAGTAAAATTGCCACAAAATTTCAAATTACATTTTACTGATGAAGTTATAAAAAGAATGAATCCTCATATTAAATCCCTTTCAGCTAAATGAATGGAAGATAAGTTTATACAAATGCAAAAACCAGTTCCCTGTTTCAGATGCCTTAATAAAGTTCAACGATGAACGGAAGCAAACCTCCTATCTCCCATTCTATCCATAAACTCACCCGAATAAGTAAAACCATTAACTAAAAAAATCAAACCAGAAAATCAACCGCTCCATGGCAGCTCTAAACCTAGGTACTACTCACCATCCCAACCGGAACGAACTTCTCCAGCAGTTCCTCGGTATCGCTGCTATTCGCTAGCATTTCCGCCTTGACGACGTTGGCGAGCAGTTTCTCCGCAAACATCTTCCTCCCTGAGCCCCGCTAGTGGCCCCCCTTAGCTGCCCCCTCTGATGCTTCTTCTGGTGCAGTTCGTTATGCTCAGCAGCTTCCTTCCGCTGTCTTCGCCGACGTCGCCGCCTACCTTGCCGACTGGTGGTCGTCGTCGTCGTCGTCGACGCCTTCGCTGGTTGGTGCTGTTGCTGAATGCTTCTTCTTTCAAGGTTGACTTCTTGCCGCAGCAGCAGCTCTTGTTGCACGACGTCGTACCAACAACTCAACCCCTCTGGCACCTCCTCCTCTCCCGCCTCCACCACCTCCCACCGGGCCACTGCCACCAACTTCCGTCCAACAACACCGCCGATGCTGTGGTTCTTGTTCGTTGGTTCGATTCGTTGTTTCGCCTTTTCCTCTCGTCGTCGCGTCGTCGTCGTCTTTGCTTTCACCACCAGCGGCCGCAGTGGAGAAGGAATTCGCGAAACAAAACAACTCAACTGATCTGTGTGCATTATAAGGAGGCATCGTTTGGAAGGTAGTTCGGTGCCGTTGTCGTCGTCGTCGTCGTCGTTATTGTGGAGGAGAGTACCATCATCGCGAGAAATGATCGCGTCGCGAACGTGGACGATCGGTTGGTGGTTTGTTTGAGAAGAGGAAAGGAAATAAATCGGAAAGATGAGAAAAAGGGAAATCACAACGGAGGGAACTGGAAAATCTTGAAACTTGTAACTGTTGGTGCATTGGTGCGATGTGAATGTGCTGCGCTTCTGAATGTCGTCGGTTTCGGGTTCGGGCGGTTTTTTTAAACTGCGGTGGCGGTGATTGTGGAGCATCCTTTGAATATCTTTCTAGGGGCTGTCCATAAACCACGTGGTCATTTTTTTGGGACTTTTCAACCCCCCCCCCGTGGTCATTAGTCCATACAAAATTTTTAATTTGTCCATACAAAATGGTCATTGGCCGAACCCCCCTCATGACCACGTGGTTTATGGACAGCCCCCTACCATGTCACAGTTTTATAGTTTTATAAATGTGCCTTACCAAATAGATTTATACGCGTTCCAGTGGTTCTCAAACTTTATATGATCTGTTCCAATTGCAATCTAGTACAGGTATGTTCCGTTTTTGTCACTATCCGTTTTTATCACTATCCGTTTTTGTCACTATCCGATTTCGTCAACATTTCATTCCGTTTTTATCAACACTAAAATTTTTGTCAAATTTGTTCCCTCGAACACGAGTTATTTATAGCTTAACATTAATCTTGAGGCAATGCATCCAAGAATGAATTTAAACAATTACCAATGATGACATAGAAGACGTAGACGCTACAGTAGCTTTCAAAATATTTCAAATTCAGCTATATATAATGGTAATTCATGCTTTCTCTCAAGCATAATTTAACTTCTTAATTGAAAATGCGAAAAATTAAACCAATAGTCCGATAGAAAAATTAAACCGGGCCAATTTTATTAATGAAAATCTGACAGGAGGTGGCAGGAGGTAACACGTGAATATCAATATCATCATCAACAATTTTGTCGGTTTGTAAAATAGTTCAATCATTTTCCAAGAGTAACAAAAGTTGATAATCATGATAGATCAATAAAAGATGGGATATTCATATAAAACCATCAAAGGAATATGAAAAACTCACCATGGATAATCGATTTTTTTTTATTTCATTAGCCTATTGTGTTAGCGTACAATTGATGTCCCTTCCAGGGATTGCTCCAGGCTGGCTATCTGAGTATTCCTCAAAGAACTTCTTTCTGAAGACTTGGCCTGCCACTTCAAGTGTTCTTCAAGAACTTAAACAGTTTAAGGCTTTCTTTGCCTGTCCTTGCCTGAATTTTTACACTACAATCTTTTAAACAAGATTTTTTTTAAGTGAAATAAATTCCACGTGATTTTGTACACGTTTTCTTGAAATTATTTCTTTCGCTATTTCTTTCAGACGGGGCTCAAACTTCTACCAGAAATCTCTCTTGTCATCCTTGATACCCTGTCGAAAATTTCCAGACCGAAACAGCGATATTCACTAGCCCAACAGGAGATTCCTATAGAATTTTATCCTAGATTTCATCTTTCGTTTGCTCCAAAAATGCAATCTTGATTTTCTTCAGTGATTCCTACTAGCGATTCTTGTATTCCACTAGAATCTTAAATGGATTTCTTCTGAGAAATCGTCAGGAAATAATTCAGAAGTTCCTTTAGGTGAATTAGGAGTTAAATCTTTCAGAAATAAGTTTATCAAAGAAGGTGGAGTCTAGGATCTTGGAAAACTATCTGGGGATTTCTCCAGCAACTCCTAAAGGGTCCCAAGGAGAAACAAAAGATTCAAAAAAAAAACCCTACAGAAATCCTATTAATTCTGAAAGTATCCCTCGAGGAACAATTGAAAGAATTTATACAGGATTCCTTGAAGGAATTTCTCAAGGATTCCCACAAGGAACTTCTGGAGGATTCTCAGGAATAACTCCTCGGAGATTTCTATACAGAACATCATCCAAGAAACTTCTGGAGGATTTTAGGAAAGAATTCCTGGAAGATTACTAGACTAAACTTCTGGGAGATTTCCAGGAAACGTAGTAAGAAATCGGGGATAATTATTATTGTAATACATATTATTTTTATTAACTAGATTTTCAATCCAAGGCTGGTTCATCTATTGTAATCATGAGGAAATAACATAGATAAAAGATACCATCGTATTGGAAAATCTCTGAAAGTTCCAGTAGGTGTAGATGTTTCTACTGCGCATAACTACCAAAGTAAAGTAAAAAAATATCATAAGAAAATCTTTAAAGAATCCAAGAAAGAACTTCTGATTAAATTCTAGAAAAACTGTTGAAGGAATCCCAGAAAGAACCCTTGGAGAAATGTCAGAAAAAAATCCTGGAGGGATTTCAAAGAGCAGTCTTGGAAGAAATCTCGTAGGAAATTTTGAAGAAACGGAGAACCTCCTATATTTCAAAAGTAAAATCTTGTTGAATCTCCAAAGCAACTCTTGGATAAATTGATGAACTAGGACTAAATCCCAGAATGATTTTCTTAGCCCACCTTGTGCATTCCAGCCCCAAACCGTACACAACGTCAGTGAGCTGTTCCCAGCATAATGCATAAGTATGGTTAATAAATTCCAATTCCTGGTGGAATATTTGGGGATCCCCAAAGAAACTCCTGGAGAAATTTAAAAAGAGACATCTAGGTTGATCCGAGAAGAAATTTCTGAAGAAATCATAAGGGGCAGAACCTCTTTTCTTTAAAAATTCTTAGGGCCGTCCATAAATGACGTAGCATTTTAGGACAACGGGGGGAGTCTCTGATTATGCTACGACCATGTTTAAGGTATGGGAAAATATCAAAAATCGTCTAAAAATGCCACGTCGTTGTTGGACGACCCCCTATCGAATTCCAAAAGATAAACAAGCGACATGGTACAAGAATTCTCGAGGAACTTCTTGGAGAATCCAATATTCTGGAGAAAACACAAGTGATTGCATAGAAAAATTCCTGAAGATTTTCTAAAACTATTCTAGTGAATCCTAAAAGTATCCTAGTGTAGCGAATAAAACACGGCAGGCTGCGGTGGGCTGGGCACGTGGCTCGTATGTCGGAGGAACGACAAGCTAAAACCATATTCAGCAGAGAACCAGGTAGGGGTCGTCGGCTTCGTGGTAGGCCGCGCACACGGTGGCTTCTTGCAGTTGAGGAGAATCTAAGGGCTCTGAACGTTGAGATGTGCTAAAATATATCAAAAACAATTAAATTTCATAATAAACTGCATATTTTTATTTTTGGAATGTGTTCCACAGTAGATCTTCCAATTCATATAAAAATGTTGCAAAATATTTTGTCAAAGAAAATTATTCCGTTTTTATCACTATTCCGTTTTTGTCAACTGAAAATCGCGGACCGTGTTGATAAAAACGGAACATACCTGTATTTCGAAAATATAAGTACATAATGTAATGTGAGTAAGCGTAACATATACAGGGTGTCAGGTTCGTGAGTGCAAACTTTTTGAAGAGTGATAGAGGACCATAAATGGTGAAAAAAATTGTTCTACGCATATGGTCAAATCTTAACCGTTACGTAGTTATTGAACTTTGCATGTTTTTTATTATTGCCTGACCTAGCTATAACTTTAAAATGGTCAAACTTATCGCAGTTTCTTTACCCTTATTCGAAAGATTATTAAATTTTCTATGAAATAGCATCTTTGAATCGATTGCCAAAGAAAGAATTTTAATTTATTCCGCATTTTTCGAAGATAATTGATAAAAACAAATTAAAACACACTTCTTTTGGGCTATTTGCTCTAGAAAACTTAGTTATTTAACTAAATTAATCGATTCAAAGATGCCAATCGATAGAAAATTCAAAAATCTTTCGAATAAGGGCAAAAAAACTGCGATAAATTTGACCATTTTCAAGTTAGGTATAGCCAGTTAAGGCAATAAGAGTAAAAAATATAGGAAGTTCAAAAACTACGTAACGGTTCAGATTTGACCATATGCGAAGACCAATTTTTTCACCATTTATGGTCCTCTATCACCCTTTAAAAAGTTTGCACTCAGGAAGCTAACACCTTGTATATATAAATGAAAATCATTTCATTGGATCTGGTACGTTTGACATAATGCCATTTGGCATAAAGTCATTTGGCATAAAGGACACATGGCATAAAGGACATTTCGTATAAATGACGTTTGGCATAAAGGACGATTGGCATAAAATGATTTCAGTGAAAAATGGACTACATACTTAACATCAACGAACGAAAAGTATTATAAAAAAAGATAATATATTATAATGCATTAATTTTCTGGATATAATATGCAGACAAGGATTATTTGCTGGAAAGAACCATTATTGGAATCCAAATTGCTTGTATCGATAAAGAACAGCCTATATACAAAAAAAGGAACATTCCCCTTCCTGAAAAAAAAAATAAATTCATGGAAGCAAAAGGTTATTTCGAAAATAAGAGATCCAATATAATACACCACTAACAACTTTGCCTTCTTTCCATTGAAGGCTGTTCTTTAATTTTTCTCCAGAGGGAAAATATATTTCACATATTATGCCAAACGTCCCTTATGCCAAATGTCCTTTATGACAAACGGCCTTATGCGAAACGTACCAGATCCATTTCATTAACATTTTAAACTATCAGTTCTATTCGTGAGAGATCCAAAACGATCAGTCGACATCCTGGAACACGCGCCTGATTTTGGACTAGTTTTGGAAAATACTTCCTAACAAATC
Organism: Aedes albopictus; assembly: GCF_035046485.1. Classification (NCBI taxonomy): domain Eukaryota; kingdom Metazoa; phylum Arthropoda; class Insecta; order Diptera; family Culicidae; genus Aedes; species Aedes albopictus. The sequence continues at coordinate 416,500,976 of NC_085137.1, forward strand.
CAATGAGCTTTCCATATTTTTGGCAAATACATGAAATATCCTGATTTTCTATACTGAGCAGATGCTTGGCTGGTAGTGTAGTCTGGAAACCATTGTCTTTCTTCAGTTAGATTGAGCAGGTACGTTACGAGCGGCTGTTCGCCAAGGAGGTGCGGCTCAAACAGCGTCTGTTTTGGCATCCAGCGACTGATATCAGGTATCAGGCTAAAATAAAAGCCCGATGATCTACCTGAAGGAAATTAGGATTGCGGTCGGGATATTGATATGTAGGTAAATAGGAAAAGATAATGGGTTTAAAAAACGCCTTGAAAAGGGCACTGCAATAACGACCCTATAGTTCCTTACCACAGCGGACTAAGAACAACAGAACATTCTCAAGATTCAGGTTTCTGAAATCAGTTTCACTTAATAAGTGTTTACCAGAGATGGAAACACTCTCATCGTGAATTAACTCGCGAGTGTAAAAGCAACAAACGGTTTACTCACGGTGTCGAGAGTAAGCCGTGTGTGAGTTTATTCGCACCCGCTTGCTTCACGAGTATGAAGCAAAACAAAAACAAAAACACTCATGAATTTTTATTCGCAAAGAACAAGTGGAGATGCGGGAATTGCATTTTAGTGCGATTTTAAGAGCAAAGCAAGTAATTATCCATCAGATAGTAGTGTTTTATGCTTTATTGTTCCTGAAAAGTTAACCTGTCGGCCGTGTTAATTCGTTTTTTCACAAAATTGAAAAATGTTCAGAGCTGCTTCGCGAATCAATCACGAGTGCGACCAGCTTCGTTAGCTCGCGAGTGAAGGAAGTGCGAATATATTCTGGCTTCTGTTGTTCGCGAATAGGATAGCTTTGCGTTTGTGTTTACTCAGCTGCATTCCTCGCTGTTTTCCATCACTGGTGTTTACCGAGTACTCGGAAAAGCAGTTGCGCAAAAAACTGGACATGTACATATCAAATCATACGAAGTTTTATAATCGAATTCACAGTTATCAAATGGATTAGCTCGCTGAATATTCGCCATGTGATACCTAAGGCGGCAGTGGCCAGTTAATGCTTTGACAATTCTGCTTAGACAGATTAGTTAGATACATCGCCACTCTTGGAAATGGCTCTGTACAATACAATATTGTTTAACGACATGACTCCCAACTATTCCAGTAGTATTTGTGCTGAGTGGCAGGATGAAGGGCCATGAGGCCGAAGGCCATTATGCCGAAAGGTCATCCCACGTAACGGCAAAAATGAGACCCAATGACAATTCGGCCTAGTGACCATTTGGCCTAATGATCTTCGGTCGAATGGCCTCACACCGAGTGGCAGCGTAGGTGTCAATCTCAAGGTTTTCCCAACATTTCGATATCGGAATAGCTGGCTCAGGGCCAATGAAGTCATGTGATGTTCCAGTGCGAGCTAACTCATCAGCCAATTCATTACCAGCGGTGGAAGAATGACCAGGTACCCATACAAGGTGAACAAGGTTTGCTAAATTCAGCTCCTCATTTTGAGTTCGACAAGCGATAACTATCTTGGACCTGGAGTTGGCCGAAGCAAGTGCATTAATAGCAGCCTGACTATCTGAACAGAAGTATATTACTTTGCCCATTACGTGCTGATTGCACTCCGCACATAAGAGCAAAGCTTTCCCCCTGAAAAACGGTACACTGTCTACCAAGTGAGTAAGATTGATACAGCCTTAGCTCACGAGAATAAACACCAGCACCTGCTCGACCTTCGAGAAGGGAGCCATCAGTGTAAGATACGATGCCGTCTGAAATACTTCTCTCCAGATAACCAGATGTCCACTCTTCCCGGTAAGGGAATTTCGTGGAAAATGTCCTATATGGAAAATTACAAGCAATTGTAAGATCACTTGGAGCAAGGACAACTTTGTCCCAATTTTCCAAAAGTGGAAACAACGAGGTGTGTGTTGAACTGCGGTTCACAGGAGTTTCCTCTAGTAGACCGAGTACCCGTAGATGGTAAGTGCTTCTTGTTTGAGATGAATGTGTAGTGGAGCAACGTCAAAGAGAGCTTCGAGCGCTGCCGTGGGAGTTGAAGAAAACGCTCCAGACATCGCCATTAGGCACATCTTTTGGAGATGGCCTTATTTTGATTGGATCGTTCTTACTTCGCCCTTTGCTACCACACAAAACATCCATAGGCGAATAATGGCCGAACAACAGTTGTGTAAATCCATTTGGGTTTTAGACCCCAAGTTGTACCAAAGGTTCGCCGGCATTGCCCGAAGGCCATACAAGCTTTCTTAATTCTGAACTCAATATGAGGTGACGAGGAAAGCTTGGAATAAAAAATGACTTCAACGTACTTTACCTGTTCAGTAACATCGATTTCAGAACCAAAGAGACGCAAAGGTCGAACGCCATTACGGTTTCGCCTTTCCGTAAAAAGAATAATAGATGTTTTACTCGGATTAATCGAAAAGTCATATTGCCAACACCACCCCTCAACTACCTGAAGGACGCTTTGCATCAGGTCGAAAAGGGTGCTGATGCACATACCGACTAACAATGTTAGGTAGTCGTCGGCAAAACCATAAGCAGGAAAACCAGTATTATTGGGTTGCCTCAATAGCGTATCTGCTACGAGATTCCACAAAAACGGTGACAAGACTCCCCCTTGGGGGCATCTACAAACACTCAATTTCCTAATCTCTGCTAGACGCAATGTCGAGAAGAGTGATATCAGCTTTTGAGCATTGATGAATCCAATTGGAATTTATTGGAGATAAACCATATCCCCGTGCGGCTTCCAATATGGCATCGAAAGGCACGTTGTCAAAGGCACCCTCGATATCTACACACTAAAAAAATCTCAATATTACAATTGACACAATGTTTATAAATGACGCAATGTCATATGCCGTAAACTAAAATGAGACTGATTTTTGTGTTTTGTTAAACGCTTTCACAAACTTTTGCCAAAAATAGTTGATTTATGGCTTATTCACAATATTTTGGGATGCCCTCACTGTTTTCTGCAGGCAAAGCCTCAGTTTCTAGTATGGAATGACATAAAATTACACGCCCTCGGACATAAACAGCATAAACAACGATGTGCGCGTCAAACGTCAAAATGTTTTCCGTTTTGGTTCTCGTGTTTGCTGATTAGTTTTGGTGGTCAATTTTCACGGTTTCATTTCGCGTTTGTGATGAAATTGTTGAATAAACGAAATATACGTTAGCAGAACTGCATTGGACTCAATACAGAGTAGTGAAAAAATACCACCATCCAGTCCAGAAGTTGCAAAATAAGGGATCTCCAAAGAGCTGAGCGGCAGTGTTTTCAACATGCTCCGTGATCGATTCAGTGATTCAGTGATTCATCATTTTAGATGTCGATAGTACGAATATTTATTGTTTGTGGAAGTATTTGTAAATAATAATGTTGTGACGGAGGTTTAGCGGTAAGAACCTGCAGGTAAGTGACGAGGACAATAATTTGTGAATGAGTGCTATGTTTAACAAGAACATAGCCTTGAAATACACGTCATGCCGTAAAGTTTATTTTTACGTCATGACGTGTATTTTTTTTATCGGCGTTCGCTTCTTGTAATTTTAAGAACGGACGTAATTGTGCGTTTGAAACTGACGTATTATTCCGTCAATCTACTCGCTGCAATATGTCGGCGTAAAATGACGTAAAATCACGCTTATTTTTGGAAGTGTGTAAGAAAACACCCAAGCAGGATTGCTTTTGAGCGAATGCTTTCTCGATATCGTAAACAACCTTGTGTAAAAGAGTCACAGTGGACTTACCAGATTGGTAGGCATGTTGGTTCACATGAATAGGCACGTTGGCCAGATGAACATCACGGATGTGATAATCCACAATGCGTTCTAAGCATTTCAGAAGAAAAGAGGTTAAACTGATAGGTCTGAAACTCTTTGCTTCTTCATACGATGCACGACCTTCTTTCGGAATAAACTTCACAGTAGTATTCCGCCAAGATTTGGGAATATGCCCTGTAGCAAAACAACAAGTATTTTTTTGAAAACATGTTTTGAAATAGTCAAATCCCTTCTGAAGCAAAACAGGATAAATCTCATCTGCCCCAGGGGATTTGAAAGGAGCAAAGCTATTAAGTGCCCACGCAATCGATTCTATAGTTATAATACTCCGAGCCGAAGCCAGGGAATCATAACTGAAAGAAAAGACATCAGGTTCACCGAAGATGTAAAATCCACACATCCAGGGAAGTGTGTGCTGAATAAGCATTCCAGAACTTCCTCATCAGAGAAAGTGAAATCGCCGCTTTGCAAACGAAGTTCGTTCACTCGGAAATCCTTAGATTTCGCAAGGATTTTGTTTAACCGACTGACTTTACTCAAACTGGAAACATTTGTACAAAGGTTTTCACAGCCGGATCGTTCACTAGACCGGAGAGCTTCGTGGTAGGCCTTGCGAGCCGACCTGAAAGCCTCCGAACCAGCCGAACGTCGTCTGTTCCAACTCTTTCTATATTGTTTCCTGAGTTTCGACAGATCAGAGTTCCACCAAGGGGTTCCTCTTGTGATCTTCACAGACCGCAGAAGGCAAGCTTCTTCGAAAGCTTCCATGATGAAGGCCGTTGTAGCATCAACGGCATCATCAAAATCACTTGGAGTGTCAATGGATAGTAAGTATTCATGAAATTTGGCTGCAACCAAATCAGAAAAGAGATCCCAGTTAATTGATTGGGGATTCCTGAAACGCGAAGTTTGCGAAGTGACTTTCACATGTTCAAAAAAGATGTAGCGATGGTCAGATAAAGATTCTTCATCTGTCACATGCTAATTGATCAACTCGTGACTAATTTTGCTACAGCAAAGCGTTGCCAATGTTAAGAAATCCAAGATCTGTACTATGTACTTAAGTATTCCATCAAACTGGAGCCTCTCAAGTTAATGTCTGAGCTGCCCCAGATGATATGGTGAGCATTAGCATCACTGCCAACAATAAACGAAAGGCCTATTGAAGTGCAGTATGCGATGACTTGTTTGAAAGCGTCCATAGGGGATGGTTCATCATGCGGTAAATAAATCAAACAATAGACATATTTCCTGTTAAGATTTCCAACAGAAACATCATAATATTGTGACATATATCTGTAGTGGTTAACAGAGGGACGGGTATAGCAACGAATGCGTTGTTGATAAGCACGCAAGCTCGAGGCATGACAAGTGAATTTGCCATTTCAATTTTACTGAAACAAGCAAACACCGAGCCACAAGGTTTCCTGGAAAGCAGGGATGGCATATGCTCGCCAGTGTGAGTGCAAGTGTGCGCGGTTTCAATATGGAAACGAGCCGCACTGTGCACAATTTCAGTGCGGAATGCCATCCCTGCTGGAAAGAATTCCCCTTAAGAAAGTAAGGTTCTTGGAGTAAGGCCACTTGGGCTGTACCATTTTGCAATAGTCTAAAAAGATTGATTGTTGCTGTTCTTTTATGCTGAAGAATGATCTGAGCTATCCTATCCTATCCTCCAGAATAGCTCTATTCTGGCAGAGGTCGGCTGTTCGGGTTCGTTTGGAAGTTGACCATCAATGTTAACTTCTTTTCCCGATCGGCCTAGATAGTTGTGTAGTGTCGGTAGCGGTTGTCTCAATTGGCTAAGAATTACACTACGGATCACCTGATCCAGTGGTAAGAGTACACAAAACAGGTGACCCCTAATTCATGGTGTTATGCGGCTTTATGCTTACCGTGCCAAAGAATGAATGGTTAGGGGGGTCTAATAAAAATCTAACCACAAACGGAGCCTGTGGAGAGTAAGGGCGTCCTCTACAGTATTACGCCTTTACTGCGCTAACCGGAGCAATGGTGCAGTGGACCTTGCGTTTCTCCGAGATAATTAGTTGCTCTTCTTAAGTCTCAAATGTGAGGCTAAATAAGGGCGGGGTTGTTCAAATGTTGTTAATTAGCTTACATTACTACTTATATTGGTACGCTTAATGCGTTTTCGCCATTGGCGTTTTTCAATTGACACCGATTTGGTTCGTCGTTGATGTTTTCTTTTTGTGCTGTGATTGTGAAGAGTGTAATCCTGCCTAGTTTGGGTAGTGGCTACGGCTAGGAAACCTCAGATCAATTTTCAGCGTAAAAAGCGTATGTAGCCCAACTGGATCTACTTCAAAAAGTTCTTTTTGTAGGGTTACTACTGTATAGGTTACCTTGTTAACCCAGCTTTGCTTTTTTCATTATAGATGAAGTGTCGTGCGTCGAGCATGCTATATTTTAGAATAACGTTAACAGTATGTTTCAAACTTTCTTTATGGATACTGTTGTGGTGGTTTTACGATTCTTAGGTGAAACTGGCAACACTGGAAACACTAGCACAATATTAACAAAATTTCGGGTAGAAGATCAGCAAAGTATCTAAATACCAAGGTAAGAGATTCCCACTAATATTCACGGATTAGTGAGAAAAGGAAAAAAGCAAAAAATAGTTATGAAATTTGCGCTGATTTGTATGGGCGCATCACCAATTAGCAAACTTTCTTAAGAAATTAAGCACTTTCATCATAGAAGCAATTATTTAATTGCATCTTACTGGATTAAAAGTGACTTCCATGCAATAAAACAGGAAATATCGCCATTTGAAAATCGATAACAATTTTTTTTTAATTGGCTCTAAACATATTTTTTCAGCATTTAGAAACATCCAAACTACTAAAACTTTACAAACTTTTGCTGAAATAATGACATTTTAGTGTAAAAACACCAACTTTTCATAACTAACGCAGATGTGTTGGTGAGTCTCATTTTTGACATTTGCGGGAATCTCTTACCTTGGGTATTTAGATACGTTGGAAGATCAGTATATATCGTGTAGGGGAATCAATTAGTTCGGGATGAAGATACTAGAAAGTAAGTGTTAAACTGAATTTAAATATGTATTAAGTTTAATTGAAATAATAATAAAATTACAGCTTTGAAGCTGATCGCCAAATGATCTGCTGTCGAAAAGTATTCATTCATATTGAACGAGATTGCCCCAACAATCTTCAAAGTTTCTAACGGGTTACTGAATACACTATGGAGCATATAGAACAAGACATCAAGCTGTTGGAGGAAAAAAGTAAATTTTGGAGGGAATATTACGAACAACAGGAGAGGCGCATAGAAGAGGAGTACGAACGAGATTTACTGGAAATTGAAGAGGCGTACAGAAAGGCTGCAAAGAAGATTGAGTTGCACTTCTGTATTGAAAAAGCAAAAATCGAAAAACAATATGGTGAGGCCAATGCATGCAAATCATCACCACGATTTTGTGCAATCGATCGCAAATCTTCCTGCAGAAGTGAACAACAACTCAATGCGGTGACAACGGCGCCCTCATATCCAGACACAAGTGCTAATCGTTCAAAACCTACGTGTGATATGTTATCGGTTCCACAGGCAAACAGAACAATAATTATTGAGAGCAAGGCTGCAGTAATTCAATGTACCTTAGTATCGCCTGCTTCAAATAATCATACAGATACTACAGGGATCTCAATGAAAAGGAGTACAGATTTCCAGAAGCGCATTAATTACTATAAGCAAAAAAGCATCAATTCTTACAAATCATACAGAAAACGTAAACGAATTTCGCACCAAACTGTTTCGCGGAAACAAATACGGGTCGATTGTAATCTAAGCGGGTTTAATGGGTGGCATCCGATTTTCGATCCTGGAGGTAGTATTGAAGAAGATCACAACAGCTTCGCATTTATCAACATTATCAGTGTTCGATGTATACCGCATTTAGTTCACTACTGGACTGCGAACTGCGACTTCATAAGTGCGAAAACGTAAATAAAAGTGCGCGATTGCATCACATCAGGTTGATGTCTTTGGCGCACTATTTCTTCAATCTATGGAGAACAAGTCAAGCATAATTTTTCAAATCGACGTATCTAAGTTTTTCACTGATCTGAGTAAATTCATGGTTAATGTTGACGACCATTTCACTAAAATAGTTTTTTATAAAAAGACTTTTCATAAGTTTTTTCGTGCTTAACATCACCAGGGATATTGCACGCACTAGGTAAGGAAAAAAACCTACTCATTCCATATCATTTTCACAATGAATTTTGACAAAAATACACATACACCGGGTTGGTTCGAGATACGTCATGCCAGATACGTCGCTTTTGTATGGTGCCAGTTTGGTGTATCTGTTACTTTTGATTTTGGCTAGATACTGTAGTGGCAAAAGCCACTCGGTAAAACAACCGAACCCTCTTGGGTGCTCTGAAATGACTTTGTTCTTAAATAAAGATTGAGTTTAGAAATGACTACCATCGTAACCGGTTGCACTTTATCGTTATGTGAAAGATTAGCTTTTTAACACGTTATAACAGTGTCGACGAGGAGAAAATGTAGTTTCAACTTACTGCACGTTTCACGACCCCAGGTGTGAATATCACCTTTTGGCGTGAACTTTTCGTGCAAGTTTTTTTTTTGGCGATATGCGTGCATATTTGTTTTTTTGGTGTAGTGCATTTTGTTTCAAGTATTTCGTTCTCTAGTGCATTTTTTTCATGCTACTTTTGTATAGTATTTTGTTGCGTGATTTTTGTTGAGGATAGATCAACGGGATAGTTTTGTTCCTTTTTAACGAAAAAAAAAAATGTTCACGACCGCCGGTTATTTTATACTTTTGGCGTGAATTAGACGGTGTAATTATGAGTTTAGTGACAAAGCACCGGTAAAATTTTGTGTTTTTTTATGTTTGCAGCTTTAGCTTTCACGACCGCTGACGGTAATTCGTATTTGGTGTGATTTTGTTTGTTACCTTTTTTTATGTGAGTGGTTCTTTACTAACTGTTGTGCATAAAAAAAACAGTATTTACAGTGTAGAGTGATCCTTTTTCTATTTGTGGTAACATGGCGTAAAACTGCTTTTTGTTCAAGTTTTCAACTTGATTTTGGTACAAACCATTTTGTTTTTTTTATTTGATGAAAGAGAAACGATTTTTTTTCCAATAGGAAATGTAGGCTTTGTTGCTTTGCCATTTTTATTATTGTTTCATAATTTTGTTTCGAGCACCATTGCCATTTGATCTACCACGGAGCGAAGAACCTATCGCAAACCCATTTGACGATCAACTGTGGCTGCTAGTGGTAAAATCGACGACACACGATTGCAGCAGTGTGTGTTTTCGCATGGACCAAAGAGGAAGGAAAAGTGCATTTTTGTTGTTCGCAATGTTTTTATTTTGTTCAACTTGGCGGTGGTGCATATTGAAGATGCTATTTTTGGTCGTTTTGATGATTTCCATCACTGATTTTTGGCATCTTAGGTGATATAACGTTCCTTGCAAGATCATATTTAACGTGCCACATTTTATCACTGAGCAAGTGAGGCCTCTTGTGGGTCGAGTGAAAGAATCCGTTCCTGTTGTGTTGACCTCTGCTGTGTTTTATTATACGGCCCTACGATCGTACATATAACTTGAGTTTGCTGCAGATTGGAAAAGAGGAAGAAATTACTGTGCAGTTGCGGATTATGTCAAGTGCTTAGAGAAGCTGTAACTAGCGGTGAGCCTTTGAACTACCTACGCTACGCTACCAGAGATGTGCAAGGACGATTATGGATTTCGCTACCGTTTTCCTGTTTTGGGAGGAAGATCCCAATATGGCTGATGATCCTGTGATACGCATACGGAAAGTCCAAGGAATCCAGTTTCCCGGAAAGAATGCTACCTGCCTTTGATCGTGCTGCGAATACTACTGAGTAACCTTTGCAGTGCTAAGACATTAGAAAATGGTTCACTAAAAAAAAATGTTCAATTTTCGAACATTATTGTTTTGTTAGGATTACTTACTTTTGTGAACGTAGACATAGGCAAATAATGCATTCGAAAAATATTGTAGTTTCGACTAAAGGGGAAAGGAACTGTAGTGGCAAAAGCCACTCGGTAAAACAACCGAACCCTCTTGGGTGCTCTGAAATGACTTTGTTCTTAAATAAAGATTGAGTTTAGAAATGACTACCATCGTAACCGGTTGCACTTTATCGTTATGTGAAAGATTAGCTTTTTAACACGTTATAACAGATACGTCGTTTGGTTTTCTCATATATCAAAGCGGTGTATCTATCAGTAAAGTTGTAAACATCAAAATAGTTAGATACGTCGTTTCGAAAAATATGCTTAGTTATACAAATTAAGCAATAAATCATCAAACAGTGATGTGGATTCTTCAATTTGCTTTATGAATCATGCATGCAGCAGTAAACCCGGATTTGTTTACATTCTCGAGTTACGTCGGATTGAAAAGTTATGCTTGAAGTGCTCTGAAGACACCGAGTTGATTTGATGCAATCGCGCACTTTTATTAGCGTTTTCGCACTCGTGAAAACTAGTGCGATAGTCCAGTGGTGAACTAAATGCGCTATATAAAGTATACTCCGCAAGCGTTGAGATCACACAGCTACGCGGTAATAAACAACACTATCGAAATGACAACAGCGCTTGCCTATTGTATTATCCATCCGTTCCACGGTAAACCGGCAAAAAAATATAGCGGACGCATTCTCGCGCGTTACCAGTTTCACGTGAGGGGGATTGTTGTGGTGGTTTTACGATTCTTAGGTGAAACTGGCAACACTGGAAACACTAGCACAATATTAACAAAATTTCGGGTAGAAGATCAGTATATATCGTGTAGGGGAATCAATTAGTTCGGGATGAAGATACTAGAAAGTAAGTGTTAAACTGAATTTAAATATGTATTAAGTTTAATTGAAATAATAATAAAATTACAGCTTTGAAGCTGATCGCCAAATGATCTGCTGTCGAAAAGTATTCATTCATATTGAACGAGATTGCCCCAACAGATACCTTCAAGCAAGCTCTTGTTTTCAGCATCTTTTCGCTGACATTTGGCATCTGAAGTAGCTTAAACATTGATTTGAGATGCTTCAGTTTGATGGAATACTTAGGTAGTACAGTTCATGGTTAACTTAACATAGAATTGCACCTAACCCAACTCTCACATTACACCACAAGGGACGAATGACCGAAAGGTTAAAGTCCCTCTAAAAATCAAATACACACACACACACACCCAACTCTGCATGAGCAGAATTTGTCATGAGTTGACTGATTGGCATGTGTCAGATGAGGAATCTCCATTTGACCTTCTTTGCACTTTTGAATGTTCCTTCGCAAACTTTGCGTATTCAGGCGTCCCTGCTCAACAGACTAAGGAACCTAATTGGTTGCGATCACAATTTATGGATAACTCGCTTCCATTGCTAGTCCAAGAGAGTTTCATTGTGGTGTTGTTATTACAACGCCCTTCATTTTGGTATACCATAGCTATTGCTTTGAAAGAAGCTAGTCCTCTGCGGTCTGTGCGGACCGCAAGAGGTATTCCTGAATGGAACTCAGACCTGTTCAAGTTCTAAATATCTTCGGATAAACCAGTCTTTTGTATAGCTACGAATCTTTGCTTCTACCCCGAGGATTGTAGCTATAGAATCGATTTAGTGGGCACTAAAAAAGCTCTGCTTACTTCAAATCTCCTGGAGCAATTGGGGACTTATCCAATTTTTCTCCAGAGGGATTTGAGTTTTTCAAACATGTTTGAACTGTGGAGCGGACCTGGTGTGATGGTTAGAACACTTGACTATCACGCCGAGGACCTGGGATCGAATCCCACTCCCGACAAACTCGCAAAATGTGAGTTCTTCCTTCGGAAGGGAAAGCGTGTAAAGCGTGGGTCCCGAGATGAACTAGTCTAGGGCTAAAAATCTCGTTAATACAGATAAAAAAAAAATGTTTGAACTCTTGTAGTTTTCTATTGGGTATTTTCATGGCATGAAATTACTCTGTAGTTTTATCCCGAAAGGGTGCGTGCGTTGTAAAAGGAAGGAATAAGTTCCAGATTTATCTGGTTACCTCATTCTTTCTGAAATGCTTGAAACGCATTGTCGATTATCACATCTGTGATGTTCGTCAGGCTACCATGCCTGTTCATGTGAACTCACGTCTCCCAATTTGGGATGTCCACAGTGACTCTTTTACACAAAGTTGTATACGTTTTAAAGAAAGCACTCGCTCAAACGTAGTTTTTGGTTTTGCTTGGGTGATTTCTTGAATATTGAGGATGCTTTTGATGACGTGCCTTTCTATGCCATATTGGGCTGTACCATTTCTAGACGAACATTTGAAAAGGGCCTATCTGCTTTGCGTAAACAAACATGTTTTTGTCTCTGCAGAGCCTATCTGCATCCACCCACGCACATCAACACCCTTATCAGAAAGAGTGTTCGTCAAGCTATCTGTTAAGGGTATTGATCTGCGTATGTGGATGCAGATGGGCCCTACAGAGACAGAAACATGTTTGTTTACAAAAAGCAGATAGGCCCATTTCAAATGTTCGTCTAGATTTTGCAATAGTCTAAAAAGATTGATTGTTGCTGTTCTTTTATGCTGAAGAATGATCTGAGCTATCCTATCCTATCCTCCAGTATAGCTCTATTCTGGCAGAGCAAAAACTAATTCTTTCAATTTTAAATGTAATTTTCATTAGTTACAATATGATGTTTAATGCATTAGTATACCAATTAACAGATAAAAGGGAAAAACAATGCTAGACATTTTCGCGTTAATTAGAACGAATACCGTATATGTTACCTTGACCCGATATATTTACCGGATGGTTTACGTATGATTAATAAATTAAATTACAATTTGAGAACCTCTGGAAACAAAAAAAACGAAACAATCACAGGACAACGATCCCTCTACACTTCCATCACTCATGTATCCGATACGCAATCCACTCGCTGACTCACAACTCCCGACAAGCTCCTCATACGCCACCGATTTCTAACCTAGATTGCACGGTTCGTTCACTTCAAGGATGCTCCACTTCCGGCGTGATTTGTAAATTTCTTCACAGATTTTCGCCAAACCAGTCACTCCCAGAACACTTCACCCGCAAACACCAGGTTCCTTTGAAGCCGTTCCACCACCACAGTCCAAATTCCTTTGGAAATGCCACAAAATTTCTCCATCTTGAGTTCACTCGCATACACACTACTCAGCAGCAGCAGCGGGACATTCCGTTTCCGTTCCACACCCGAAGCGGAAGTGCCTTTGAACGTAAATTTGGCCACTTCCGGCGAAGGACCACTCCGGCCACCACCCGAAACCGATGCACCGACTCGTAACGAACGCGACTGTTATTGTTTCGCCCGGTTTCGGGCCGATATTTACCAATAATAAAGCGATTTAGTGCGGACCGTCCGATTTTGGCGTACATTGAAGACCTTTATTTTGGATTTTTGCTTGAGACTGTGCTGGCAGCAGCGAACGAGCAAGCCATCGAGCCCGAGTCGTGGGAACTGTTTTGACAGCTCCGCTTCGCGGTCGTGTACGGATTGCGGTGGTGTGCGTGTCATCGACACGCTCGCGCGAGCTTTTCTTGCAAGGTAGTTTAAATTGGCGAGGTATGCTCATTCAACATTCCGCTGAAAGCTCGGAAAGCCCTGAATGGAAGCTTTATAAAGTGCTTTAGCACGAATATTTTCAATACAGCAATTTCAGGTTCATGTCAAGGATGTAGAAATGCTTACACCAGCTTACACCCTAATAAATTTCAACTAAAACTGTGTTAATGTTGACGTTGAATAACGACTTTCGTGAACTTGGACAATTTCAAAAAGAGTGAAGTAAAAGAGATATTTAAATGTGATATTCTTAACGAATAGAAGCCAAACCTGTTTCAGAATTCACTCACTTTATTAACTGCTTAATTCAAGTTACAACTATTTTCATTGCGGAAGTAATCACTAACTTCTGTTCCTCAAGGTTTCACTGGCCTATAACATTACCATTTGGCCTATCTCGTCCCTTTCCTTCCCACATATTCACTTCCAGTATATGTTCTTACATTTCGAAACCTATTGCTAATCTTGAATCAACAAACAAAAGAATTATCCTCTCAATGAATAATATACCTATAATTCATGTCTAACGGTGTACTGCTTAAAAGTATTTAGCTTCTCCTATGTGTATCTATAAAGTTTAAAGTTAATATTATAATCATAGTAATTGCTACTCATTGCGAGAATTGGCTTCTTTAGCGGTGTTGAGATAATTTCATATTCTGAATCTGCATGCGAAACTGAGCCGAAATCCAAATTTTCATGAATTTTGGTGCCCGGGAACCTATTTAAAAATCAATTTGAAGTTTGTATGGGATCGATTTGCCGAATCACCCCTCGTCGCACTTTGTACTGGGTGGAGCTGTCAAACAGCTACCCAGCTGTCTAAAGGTGATTTCAAAAAATCTCTTTGAAATTCATTTTAGGTACCAAAACAAAGTTCTAAAAATCTGAAAAAAATCATAGTGACTCAGAAAAAGGTGCTCTTTCGTATAAAATCACAAAATTAATACATTTTTCTTAATTTAAAAACCCAATTGATCCTCCCAAAGCGGCTATTCGCCTTTGGGAAATTTATTTAACCACATTCAGTTAGAAAATATAAAATTAAGGGTAAACGGAAACGTTTATCTATTGTTGGCTGACGAATGGGTTCTACCGCATCTTTATCATCCAACGTCATGTGATATGATTCGTACCACTATTGAAACAATAGTTACTCGCGTAGTGTCATATTTGTTCGTTTATCTATTTTTTTGGTTTTATATACATAATAATAGAAATAGCGCCTTTGAAATCAGATTATAGGAAGCATCACGGAGAAGTACACAAATTTCATATAATGTATGGGATTTGAATGCAATTTCCTGTATATTTTATTCGTTCCTGCTAAAATCACGATACGAGACAACGAACGGTTATAGTAGTATGTAGCAGTATAGGAGATAGGTTTGCGTTTAGAATCTTTAGTTGGTCTTTGCAAAACACCTGTCCGTTCTCGTTCCCGACTGTTGACTTCCGCAACTATAGTACAAAGTTTCCAAGATGTTTTAGCAGCAGTGTGTTTAATTGATTCCAGTAATGCTTCTTCGTGTTTTCTGTTCAAATTGTTAGTGTAAATATTACAAATAGTTTTGATTCTTTCATTTTACAATAGTTTTAACGTACGATTTTTCATGCAATATCATTAAGCGCCCTACAGTAATGTCATGTTACTTCGTATTGTGTGTGTATAGCGTATTCTTGAAAACAACGAAACAGTTTCATTCGAATGTTTTACTTTTATCGTGATCCAATTCTAAAAATCCATCATAATGGAGACTGGTATCTAGAATAGCCCTGTAGTTTCTTTGAGTGGTTGTGCGACATCCCACGTGTTTTGTGTGTTTTAGTGAACAAGTGAACAACTCATTTGTCTCATACCAACATGATTATTGTTGCCAATAGTCACCAACAATAACATTTAACTCTATATGCTGTTTAGTTTACGAAAACTAGGTAATTACCATCTCTCATTACGGTTCAACTACTTCTATTCATACTACGCGGCTGCTCCTCAATTGAAAACACTTTGGCAGGTGATGAAGTGATTCAACCACAGAAAGATTCTGCGAGATTACGTTTGACTATAGTCCTGGGTATCAAGTATCTAATTCTGATAATTTTGTGAAAAAAAAGCTCCAAAACATACATAATAGGAATGATCATTTGGTCTACGATTTTGCTAGACTGCTTTTGAATTCTAATAATACTAAATGTTTGTTTTACAGGACTTAGCTGAACTATGGAGAAATAAGATTTTATTTCTGTATGATTATTGTTTCTCGACTCCAATAGAGCATTCAATAGTTTATTGAGAGGTTCACCATATTCACTGTAGTCTACCACGTAGTCTGCCAGTTAGCGTATACTCGTCTCCAGCTTCCAATATTGGTAGCAGTAAGTTTGACAAAATAAATTAAAAAAAAAATAAACTACAAATCATGTTTATTGTAATTATTGCAGATAATACGATGATGAATCTGATTCGTCGTATTACCTTCAATTATGTATGAAAGTAACTGTATAACAAATGCGGAGTTCTTGTTTGAAAACAAAATCCATGGAAGATCTTATAGTAATTTTGAAAATATTCTCAAATAACAAACTGACACAGCATACTAAGTGTTGTTATCTGAAATAAACCATGACAAAGCTTTTATATTTAGAGAATGTGGACATTTCGATCATTTCTTCCTATTTTTTTTGCGGGTGTTTCTGTAAAGAAGAAGACATACTCAACATTAGATCAAAAACACTTCTAAACTTCGGAAATTTCATAAAATTACGCCATGCAAAAATTATTTATTTGCACACTTTTTGTGTGGGACAATCACTCTTTAATGGTGAGCCACATCCCGGTCTCTTACAGCTAAGGTACACCGGGGCAAGCTGAAACGGGTGGGGGCAATATGAAACAGCGGGTTAACATGTTGTTATCCAATGATGGTAAACAGCTTGAATGCCATAACACACAGTTTTTGATTCAAACAATCTTTTGGCGAAAGAAAAATTACCAAGTTCTATTGGAAAACTATTTCAAAACTTCGTGTTTCAACTTGCCCCGGTGTACCTTATCCGTTATTATATAAATTTTATGGACATGGTTCTTTTTTATGCGAACATTTTTACTCGGACATCTCAGACGCCATCAATCGACGCCTCCGTAGCATTCACGTGAGTGCGTTGCCGTGGAAATGGCTGAACCGCGGGCAACGCAGCAAGCGTTGGTTGAAATTTGATTTTGTCGAATTGTAAGTGAAAAACTTCATGTCGAAGAAGGAAGTAAATTTGATTTTTGAAAAAAGTTCTATGAAAACTCTAGCTTAAATAAATTGTAACTGGTATTGTATTGCTGGTGAACCTATAAAAATAAATGCAGTGAAATTAGTGAAATAGATGTGGCTAATTGGTAACGTGGAAATAAGTTGCTGTTATCGAATGGACATTTGTTCGGTGAGTAAATTCCTAGTACCTATATGAACCGTGAATAAAAAAAATGATCGGAGTCGCACCTGGCGCCCCTCTTACAAAACTACCTAATAAAGTGGCCCACACTTATATGAAAAACATAAAATTCCTTCAGCAGATTCCTCCCGAAATTCCCTCTGGGAATATCTTCATAGAGTCCACCTGGAGATATTTGAGGGGATCTCTTCTGAAAATTAGTGCAGAAATTCCTTCGAGGAAATCTGCGAGAAATTTCCATCTAGGATTCCGCCATGAATTCTTTCTGTGGAATTTCCAGGTATCCCTTTAAAAGATATCTTCAGGAGATCCATCTGAGAAAATTCATGAAATTACTTCAGGAATTCTTATGTGGATGTCTCCAGGAATTCCTGCTAGGTAATTATCGTTGAAACCAGGCCGCCATTTACATAAAAGCTGGGATTTCATATTGTTTTTACTTATGCGCTAGAATATGATAAAAAAGGATGAAAACCACTTTGGTGGTGGATCGAATTGATGGACCCCTCGCTGTCCAAAAGGCTGACAAGGTGACCAGATTGACGATTTTTTTATCATATTGCACCTAATTTATCACGTAATCACCCTCATTCTTGTTTTCGATCGAATGCACTTTCGAATGTAAATCGATCGCATTCCCGTTTACGCCAGCAAAATCAAATGGGGATACGGATTCCAACGAATTAAATACGTTAGAAAGCCGATACGTCCGTAAACAAAAATGAGGGTGAATATCTCAAAAATTCATGTTGTGACATTAAGGAGAAACTTCAGAGAACACAAACATGGCTGCCACAATGGCCGACTTAGTCCCCTACTCACGTTTTCAAGAGCACCAATCTTGAAAATTCGTAAACAAATACTCTCGATTTGGAAAAGCTGCCTCTTTTTGCAAGTGAGCAAAGCCAGGATAAACAAGTGCGGCTTGGTTTGATGCTTCGTTCGTCAGATTTGTGCCTCTAAAGTTTGTATGCAAAATTGCAATGGGATTTCTTGATGTTTCACCATAACGCCATCTGTTGTCGGTGTTGCACAACGCGATGCTTCGTGCAACATGTGCACCAGTTGTTTCATAGACATGTGTTACGTGTGTTTGTCTGTGGTTATTATTAAGCTAGATGTGCATCCCAGGATGTACTAGATGAGTTCATCCCATGGATTCCTCTAGGAATCCTTTTGAGAACTTCTTCGGGGAGCTCTCTCTGGCGATTCTTCCAGTTGTTTCCACAAGAGATTCTCCCAGGAGATCCCTCTGAGGGTTCCCAGGGTCCTAGGATAGGATTTAGAGGGGAGGGGGATGGCAGGAAGCCCTGGTCCTAGTCCGCCACTAGGGAACCCCATAAAAATCTTTTTTGGTTGCTACACATTAATTCATTTTCCACATTGCTCAAGTACTGTTCGAAAACAAAAGAAAGAAAATTACTCCTCGCTGAGTGTACAATCAGCGAAGTAAACTAACGAGATTCATCAAAATACCTTATGAAATTTAGCCATAACTCTAAAGTATGAATGCCACAAGAATACCTCATGAAAATTGATCATGCCTATTAAGTATGACAAATTACATTAGGTCAACTTATAAAAAGAGCAGAAAAATCGTAAAATGATGACTGAAATCGATCCACGAACGTCGGGATCACTGAGTTCATGTCCAAACCATAGGGCTCCCATCGACATGGTATTGTAAATCAGGACATTTCATGTATTTTCTCGAAAATAAGTAAAATTCATCGGAATTGTTAACAATTTTTGACCAAAATTTGTCCAAAATCAGAACATGTCCTGCTAAATCAGGACGGATGGTAACCCTACCAAACCACACGGCCACAGAGAAATAGATGTAACTCTTGGAATAAATTTCAGTTAAAAACATCGTCACGAAAACGTAACTGCCCAACCCAAGGAACAATCACTTATTAATCAACATTGCAATGACATTTTTATTCCACATTTGATTGAATTACAGTTTAACATTATTTCATCATAGCTTGTAATCTGGCATTGTTCAAACAAAAGTGCAGAAGTTATTCAGCATTCTTCTCTCCAAGCGCGATACAGGCTTTACAGTCGGAAGTAACCTGTGTTATATCAGCTTCAGGGTTAAACTTGTATTCATCTATGACAATCTACTGAAAACAATAAAATAACGTGCGGGTGCAATTATAGTTCAATCGCAGACAGACGTTCAAGTTTGACTCAGCAGCTTGTGTAAAAAACATGGCCGCCACAAATTGCCAAGTGGCAATCAGCGAACAGATGGCGTTAGTGACGTTCGTATGCAATCGCTGCCTCATGTGTGCGTTGCGACCAACAACTGTCACCACGGTCGTCTTCCAGCCGGATGGCGGGAAAAGACCGCACGTGTTGCACGCTAATAATGTTTCTGCATAATTTGTGCAGAGTAAATGACTTTTATGTATTGTCTAAAATCTTTTGCACAAATTAGCGCAGGACTCTTGTAAACTATTTTACACAATATTACTTTTATTTTACATAGTTTTGCTTGAACAAAACTGCATTTGGATGAATTTCACTCGCATTGGAAAATCTTTGTGAATGTGACGCAAATGTAGGAATGATTTTGACAGTGTTTGTTTTGATTTTATTTCTCGGTGGGTGGTGAATTGGGTGGTAAGTAAGCGGCTGGAAGCACGTGGTTTCTCAAACTGTCAACTGCACTGTGGCAATCGGTTGCCCAGGTGTCGCTAGTGAAAATTTACATAGAAAATTTGAATAAATTTGTTCGAGCTAGAACGTCTGTCTGCGGTTCAATCATGTTTTTCTGTCCCATCCAAACAAATTTGTAACACAGCTCTTTTAAAAATTTGCTCAACTTGGGATTTGAACTCGTGATCTCCCAATCACTTGCCGTTTACGCCATACTGGAACTACAGAGAACAGACATCCAGGCTTGAACAAATTTTATTCAGAGAGGTGTGTAAGGATTTCAATCCTTACTTGAGAAATGATACAAACCAATACACGATAAAATCACGAGCGCCGCCAAACACCATATTGCCATAGTCAGTGGTGAATTGAAACATTTCAAGTGGTGAATAACATTAGTATGAGAAACTAGCCGATTGCGGCGCCACGCTATTGCCACCTGTGTTGCCGATGATGTATTCCTTACACAAAATTCAGATTGGACTTGGATGTCTGTTCTCTGCGCTGGAACTGGGAAGGCGGTCGCTGAGAATGTTTCGCTCTCAGCTGTGAAAGATAAATATTTAAATTTATGGAAGGTTGGAAACATTTACCAAAAAAAAGTTATGAAGATGACTGCAACTTTCAAATTGCTACGAAAGTTAGCAAATGTTTAAAAAATTGAACATTGGTGTACAACATATATCAATGCATATTTAATACTGAAGAACGGCTCTATTATCATAACTTTCATCTGTTGTTCAACCGAATAGCGATAATCGAGCAAATTAATCATAAATCCGTTTATGTAGCTCACTGTTAAACCATTATTGAACGTATCCACAATTGCTGAAGTATTGTAAATCAGAAACATTTGTTCGACTTATATAAACCACAATAAAACGTGTTAACTGAAAAAAGTTCTTCTTCAGTTTATACCAAAGCTAAAGCCTGTATCCGCAATAATCGGGACACATAAATACAGCTGTAACTCTGCAATTTTGTCTTATAACATCTGAAGATATGTTCATTTCACCTACAAAATTTCATGTGAATCGGTGCAGTACTTTTTGTTGTAGAATAGAAAGAGTAGAATGTGCACCATTGAATTTTGTATAGTCCCTAGTTTTGTTTGTCAGCGCTGTAACTTTTGAATTTAGGAAAAGGAAATGGCTGTAATTTTGACCACAAACCTCTCAATCTACACTTGTTGCGTAGGCAAAATTTCAAAAAAATCGATGCGCTATCAACAATTTTATAGTCGAAACATGTATTGGGACCGAACGTGATTTTAGCCCCTCATACAGCAATTAGTCAGCACCCTTTATTGTTTAGATTGTACTATTGAAAGTACCATAACCAAAAATCACCAAATTTTGCAGGCATAAGAAACACATAATAAACTAGCTTCTGTGAAAATTTCATGAAAATTGGCAGAGAAATTCAAAAGTTATGAATAGGCAAAAATCGCACATGAAAAAAACGAAAAATTCTCACTCACCTCTATCAACAATACACCAGTAGCTTTCAAACCAATTGATCAAAGTTGATTAAATTTTGCAAGAGAGTGTCTCTATAAGTATCATAACTGCTAACGAAATTTCATAATTATCATCACTGAACTTTGAACTGTAGCGTAAAAGAACCATCTAGTATGCGAATGAAAATTGATCATGATTGTACAAAATGCTTAAAACCACGTCTGTTTGTTTTTCATCCACAGTTAAAAGTAATTCATCGATTTTTATGAAATTTGGCACAAATAATAAGCATACACCAAACAGTTCTCAGTCAATTATTTGGCCAATTTTACAGATTCATTACAGAGCTACTGACGTACTTCTGTGTCCCGATTATTGCCGATGCAGGCTTTAGTTAGAGCAAATCGAACAAAGATTGCTGACGTTTGTTAAGCTTGTAATTAAATCGTTTTTCACATACGTGTTAAATGTTGCATTTTGGCTTATTTACAATGTAAATAGCATCACTGCGGCTTGTTATTCAGCATTTCGTTTTGTTCAGCTGAGAATGTTTTAAACCAACAATAATTCGACATGCATGCTAATTTAAGACTTCAAATGGTTTCTTGGGAATACTATGCATGCTGTGCTTGGCTGTGCAACCAATAGATGGCGATAGTGAGCAAACGTCAAACAGGAGCAAAAACGATGTGAGCGCCGCGCGGGGCCAATTGGCCAACTATTAAATATTTGAATTCATCGTTAAAAAGGTGATCGATAGAGTGCGAGTAGAGTGTGACGTCTGTTTCTCTATGACACGGCTATCGACGTTTGAAAATATCATGTTGCTAAATGCGTGTAAGGCACCCTACACACTACTCAAACGGTTTGACCAACATTGACTCCGCCCCCAGGTTGGTGGTTGAGTTGGTGCTGTATTTGACCGTGTGTGATGCTGTTTGACGAACCGATTTGGCAGTTCGTCAAACCGATTTGACGGTTGATGGTTTGGTCGGCAAAAATCAAACCAGTTTGATTTTACTCAAACCAACGGTGGGCGGAGCCAATGTTTGACGAACCGATCGTACCGTGTGTAGTGTTGTTGCACAAACATAGTGCGATTTCAAATGGGAGATGATGTTGGTGCAACCAAAGTGACATGTTGGTGCAACACGATTTGGCAGTTCGTCAAACGGTTGCAGAAACATTCGCTGGTTCGACCAACCTGGGAGCGGTGGCAATGTTGGTCAAACCGTTTGACTGGTGTGTAGGGTGCCCAACAGCCAGAAGCTGTGAGTCGATTCTGCGTCATAGAGCGATATTATGAAATTCATTCTAATCGTTATGAATTATTTAAAGTCCGTTGCATAAGTTAGACCTTATGATAACCTAAGATTTATTTGGCTGAGTGTCGCTCTGAGGGGCCCTCACAATCAATACAGTCCGGGCCCCCACAATCCTTAATCCGGACCTGATTCCTTCAGCAGGAATCTCGAAACTGCTGGAAAAATTTCCAGAGAGAACTCCTGGTGGAATCATAAAAAAGAACTCTTGCAAAAATCTTAGAAGGAACTCCTGGATGAATTCCACAAGAAATTCTTGGACAA